>NW_027212960.1:0-69434 GCF_030788295.1 Drosophila virilis | reverse complement strand
TCTCCAATTCCCAGACCAGAAATTTATATTGATATATATTACATTAGAGATGGATAAACGTTACAAATGTTGGTGCATTTTTGTTAGTGTTAGTGGGTATTTTGTGGTTATGATTAAGTCTTAAGACTATAAGACAAATGTTTTGAATTTGATTGTGTGTAAGGTACATTATGTGATTAGTGAGAATAATTATAAAATAATTTGTTGTAATTGTATTAAATACTAGTATTGGATGTTACATGGTATACATTAGTTGTGGTTTGATAAGAGGATGTAATATACAATTGGGCTTGTGCGGCGTCAGTAAATTTTTTACCATAAGCCAGCAGGTAATTGACAGGAGTTATGCTGTTTATGCGTTGATGAGTATGAGAGAGAAAATCTTTTGTTTTGGATTGAAACATTTTGGAGGGATCATGTGTATTCTTTGCACTTTTAGAAATTATGTTTTGAAAGTCTAGACGATAAAAGATAGGGTGGCACGCTCACAATGTGCATGGGCAAGCTTTTGCGCATGTGTGTGAGTGTCTGTGATTTTGTTGGTATTTTGTTATGACAGTGCGTGTGCTTGCGCTCGTGCGTATCTGACAACAAATACATACCAGCAAGTTTGTGCGCTTGCAAGTACATATATATGTATGTGTGAATATAATTGCGACGAGTGTGCAGCGATAGGTAAATTGCCACCGTGTGATAGGATTACATGGCGACTTGTTATGATATGGACACTATAATTGGCAGCAGCGATAATGTTACATCATCGAGGCGTGCCATTTGATCGTCAAGTGAGATTCTATATAAGATTGGGGCAGGTAATTGAAAAAGTTCATCAAATATTATGTTATTAAATTTAAGACTGGATCCCTCGAAAATATTTCAATGGAGAAAGTTACTATATAGACATGTGTGCAATTGCAATAGTAAGATTGCTGTGCCGGTGCCATTCTCTCACACTCGAAAAGGCAGTTTCCTTTGGTAGAAAACATTGGCATTAGCTGAGCAATCCGGGAACCTAAGTGGCTCTTGTATTGCAATCTGCCACATATAGAAGTATTAAGGAGAGTATTTAAATTATATGTAATTAATGCACATATATACATACATGTATGTACATATATGCGCATACATGCATGTATATACATACATGCACGCACATACATACATATATATAAGTAGTGAATGAATCTTATTGATTATAGATGAAGCGGTTTTTGATGTTGTTGCTGGGGCTGCTATTCGGCGGCGGCTGCTGGTGTTGCTAAACGGCTGCTAATGAAGATAGTTGCCAGCATCGTGCAGCAGCACTTTGTTGTTGATGTTGATGTTGATTGTTGTTTTGCAGCCGCTGGTTGACATGTTTTGCTGGTGACGGTAGCGAGGATGATGATGGTGAAGTTCAATCAGCTGGGCTATACTTGGGCTGAGTGCGTTGTCTTTGTGGTTGCGCGTGCGTGTAAGTGTATGATAGTAGCGGCGTTATGCGTCTGTGGGCGCACTGGAGGGGATGCAAATAGGCGGCAATGGGATGGGCCGGCGGCAGGCGGGCTGGCACGTCTGTGTGCGAGTATATAATTCTGTGATGGTGAGGCAACGTTTGCTGGGCATTGGTTATGTGAGTGTGTGCCAGCATACGGAAGTGTGTGCTGGATATTTATTTGGGCACGCGTTTGAGTGTGAGCGAAAGCGTGCATCTGATGTTGGGCGCAATTGCGAAGGATGACAATAAGCGATGCAGGCAAACACACATACGCATAGGTGTTTTATATCAGTGAAAGTTGTAGAAAGGTAAGTAAGGTAGGTTTGAAAGATGTTTATGAAAGAGGTAAGTTGGAGTTTCTCTTTTCTTTTCAGTTAGTTGATAGGTTATTTGTTCAGAGCCTTAGATGGAGCTGGATGAGGGTGAAGCAGATTTGAGTGGAATCGTCTCCATGTCGGAAAATTCCTTGCATTTTCTGCTGCACATCACTCATGTAGCGAGTCAACTTGTCTAGTTGTTCTTGTTCCCTATGGGCAAGCTTAACCAATAGTTGGGTGGTTGAGTTATGCTCAGTGGAAGGAAGAATAGGGGTTTGATGATGTTGTTGTTGTGGTGGCTGTTGCTGAAACTCAGCATCGATTTGCATTGGCGTAGGCTCGTGCTGGTTCAAGTGGTGAGCAGAGGCAGCATTATGTCGTGTGGACGTAAGTGTCTAGGTGTTGGCGCTGCATAAGAACAGTTTGATCACGATTGATCATCGAACCAAACTGTTCAATTTGACGCTGCTGTTGCTGTTGTTGGATTTTTGAGTTTTGGGCCATCTTAGGCGCGGGTCCAAATTTGCGGAAGTTCTTGATATTTCTCGTTGCAGCTGCTTTGATGTTGTTGTACTGCTGCTATTGAGGATGAAAGATTGGCGCTTGGTGCCGGTTTGATAGAGTTATGAACTGGAATGGTGTCAGAATTAACATTGTTAATTTGGATATTGTTGTAATTATTAATGATGGGAATATTTGCGGCTTTGTAACATGTGTGTGATTGGGAGCAGTTGGCAGTTTGCCGGTAAATTGATAGGCTTAGTACATTGTTGCGATAAATGCTCCTGGCCGCATTTCACGCAGCGCGGATTGTGACGACAGTAGCGCGCCGTGTGATTGTATCGTTGGCAGCGGTGGCATTGAGGCAGTTTCCTGTCGTCGGTTTTTGGCCACTCAAATCGGACTAAGAATTTGCATAATTCTTGGACGTTGAAAATTGTTGTTGGATTCTTTATTGAATTATGAGCTAATTCAATAAAGAATAGATTCGGGCAGTGATGACCGGGATTACTGCGATTCCGATAAACAGGGTTATACATTACGTATTATGTAGCCCATATCGGATAGCTCATTTCGAATTTTGGTCGTGCTAATGGAGGCGTGAATGCCTCGTACGACAACCCGAATTGAGCGTTCATCACGTTTCTGGTAAGTATTGAAGTTAATGGAGCTGTCAGTTTCAAGGATATGTATGATATGTTCGTGTGTTTGAGTCGATTTGGGTATGAATCGTAGGATGCCAGGACCACCCAATTTTAGGCCGTAGTCGACTATGGGTGGATTGTGCCCGTTTAATTTGGCCACTAACGAATCAATGCCATTCCAATTGGATTCATTATGTTGAACGCATATTTGTGGGGGCTTGAACTGTTTTGGAACAGGATTAAAGTTTGTATGTTGCTCGTGTTGTTGTTGGATGGGGGCAGAAAGGAAGTTAGTCACAATATTGGGGGGAGCGTTGGTGACAGCATTGTAAAAGGGGATTGTTGTTGTTGAAGCAGTCGAATTGAAGCTGTTTTTGGGGTAGCTGCTATTGCTGCGTTTGAGCCGTCGGTGCGTTGTGAGTTGAGGTTGTTGTTGTGGGAGCTAACATTGGTGAGGATGGTGGACATGCTGTCAGAGCTGATTGTACAGCAGAAGCGAGGCTATTGATCATAGCGCTCGCTTGTCGCTGTTTAGGCGGCGATTACGATTTGGTTGTAGCTGATGGTCGGACGCATCTAGATCGGATTCGGATAGAAGACTGAATCGATTTGATGCTAGTCGTGCATTGCTAGATGTATATTGTTGCGTCAGACGGGATTTGGCTGAGATTTTTCGGTTTAGGATGCGTGCAGTCTTCCGCCGAGCTTTAGTTGATATGAGTTGTTGCTTATGGAACAGCATTTCGCCAGATATGGGCAAATTGCTATTGTTGCAATCATCGTTGTTGCTGCTGGTGGGGCTGCTGCTGGTTCCGCTGCGAATAATTGTGATTTGTGCCAAGGGAGCAGCATTATTGTGAGCCAGTGCGGCTGCGTATGATGGGAACGATGGAGTTTCTGTTGTTGTTGTTGTTGTTGCCGTTGCTGTTGTTAAAAAAGGGAGCAACGGCTGTAGCAGGTGGAGCTGGTGTGTTGACTATCTTTCGCGATGCAGAAATCATCAGTAGATTAGCTGCTGTTGACGTAGATGGTCCACTATCGATACCCTCAATATCAATAAAAAGGTCACTTGAAGAGTGTCCTTCGTTTTTATTTTTCTTAATATTATTAATGTTGCTGTTATAGATATTGTGATTATAGTTGGCATGTCCAGCTATATTTCGTGCATTTGTTAACTGTGTATGCGCATCACTAGAGCTGCCAGACTCTAGCTGTGCAATGAGTCTTTTATATTGTGCCAGCTGTGTTTGCTGATCAGCTGTTAGAATTCTGTTGTTATTATTATTGTTTTAATGTATGGTAGCGGTCGAGTTTGAACTCGCCGCGGCGTGCTCTACATTCATCTCGCTCGCACCACTCTCGTTAGATCTCAATCTAGCTGGTTGTCCCTTTTGCGTCTGCTTGGGATGTGATGTTGGTGCCGATGCATGGGCACGGGGTGCGGGGGCGATGGCAGAGTCGTTGTTCTGCTAAAAATGTTGCCGTTAGGGTTGGCGCCATCAGGTCTGGTGCGTTCAGCACAGCTTTCAATTTTCAGTCGACCGGCTAAGAGGAACACGTCTGTTCTGGGTAAGTGTCTTCATGCGAATGGGAATCGGGGATCGAACGGCAGGTTGCCAGGAGCGGGCAGGCAGGCGAGCGAGCGAACGAGCGAGCAGGAGAGGCAGCGAGACAGCAAGGAAGCGGGACAGCAAGGCAGCGAGACAGCAAGGCAGCGAGACATCGAGGCAGCAAGGCAGCGAGACAGCAAGGCAGCAAGACAGCAAGGGAGCGAGACATCTAGGCAAGCAGGACATCGATACTCTCCACTCCAGTTCCAACTCCGTTTCCGACTCCAGATTCAGACTCCGACTCCACTCAATGGCCGCTCACTCACTCGCCCAGGTGGCCGACTCCAATTGGGAACGGTGAATGCGCTCAATCTCCATTCCCAGACCAGAAATTTTTTTATTGGATATATTATTACATTAGAGATTGATAACGTTACAATGTTGGTTGCATTTTTGATGATATATGTTAGTTGGTATTAGGGGTGTGGTTATGATTAGTCTTAGACCTATAAAACAAATGTTTTAATTGATTCGATTTGATTGTGTGTAAGGTACATTGTGTGATTAGGTGAGAAATACTTATCCAATACGTTTTTTGTAATTGTATTAACATCCTAGGTATTGGATGTACATGGTATACTTAGAGTTGTGGTTTGATGAAGAGTGGATTGTAATATACAAGTTGGGAGCTTGTGCGGGCGTCAGTAAATAATTTTATACACATAAGCCAGCAGGTCATTGACAGGAGTTATGCTGTTTATGCGTTGATGAGTATGAGAGAGAAAATCTTTTGTTGGGATTGAAACAGTTGTTGGAGGGATCATGGTGTATTCTTTGCACTTTTAAAATTATGTTTTGAAGTCTAGACATAAAAGATAGGGTGGCACGCGCACAATGTGCATGGGCAAGCTTTTGCGCATGTTGTGAGTGTCTGTGATTTTGTTGGTATTTTGTTATACAAGTGCGTGTGCTTGCGCTCGTGCGGATATCTGACAACAAATACATACCAGCAAGTTTGTGCGCTTGCAGTACATATATATGTATGTGTGAATATATAATTGCGACGAGTGTGCAGCGATAGGTAAATTGCCACCGTGGTGATAGGATTACATGGCGACTTGTTATGATATGGACACTATAATTGGCAGCAGCGATAATGTTACATCATCGAGGCGTGCCATTTGATCGTCAAGTGAATTCTATATAAGATTGGGCAGGTAATTGAAAAAGTCATCAAATATTTTGTTATGAAATTTAGGACTGATCCCTCGAAAAGATTTCAATGGAGAAAGTTACTATATATACATGTGTGCAATTGCAATCGTAAGACTGCTGAGCTGGTGCCATTCTCTCTACACTCGAAAGCAGTTTCCTTGGTAGAAAACATTGGCATTAGCTGAGCAATTCGGGACCTAAGTGGCTCTTGTATTACAATCTGCCACATATAGAAGTATTAAGGAGAGTATTTAAATTATATGTAATTAAGGCACATATATATACATACATGTATGTACATCTATGCGCATACATGCATGTATATACATACATGCAACGCACATACATACATATATATGAGTAGTGAATGAATCTTATTGATTATAGATGAAGCGGTTTTGATGTTGTTGGCTGGGGCTGTTATTCGGCGGCGTCTGCTGGTGTTGCTAAACGGCTGCTAATGAAGATTATTTGCCAGCTTCGTGCAGCAGCACTTTGTTGTTGATGTTGATGTTGATTGTTGTTTTTGCAGCCGCTGGTTGACATGTTTTGCTGGTGACGGTAGCGAGGATGATGATGGTGAAGTTCAATCAGCTGGGCTATACTTGGGCTGAGTGCGTTGTCTTTGTGGTTGCGCGTGCGTGTAAGTGTATGATAGTAGCGGCGTTATGCGTCTGTGTGCGCACTGGAGGGGATGCAAATAGGCGGCAATGGGATGGGCCGGCGGCAGGCGGGCTGGCGCGTCTGTGTGCGAGTATATAATTCTGTGATGGTGAGGCAACGTTTGCTGGGCATTGGTTATGTGAGTGTGTGCCAGCATACGGAAGTGTGTGCTGGATATTTATTTGGGCACGCGTTTGAGTGTGAGCGAGTGCGTGCATCTGATGTTGGGCCCAATTGCGAAGGATGACAATAAGCGATGCAGGCAAACACACATACGCATAGGTGTTTTATATCAGTGAAAGTTGTAGAAAGGTAAGTAAGTAAAGGTAGGTTTGAAAGATGTTTATGAAAGAGGTAAGTTGGAGTTTTCTTTTCTTTTCAGTTAGTTGATAGGTTATTTGTTCAGAGCCTTAGATGGAGCTGGATGAGGGTGAAGCAGCTATTTGAGTGGAGTCGTCTCCATGTCGGAAAATTCCTTGCATTTTCTGCTGCACATCACTCATGTAGCGAGTCAACTTGTCTAGTTGTTCTTGTTGCCTTTGGGCAAGCTTAACCAATAGTTGGGTGGTTGAGTTATGCTCAGTGGAAGGAAGAATAGGGGTTTGATGATGTTTGTTGTTGTGGTGGCTGTTGCTGAAACTCAGCATCGATTTGCATTGGCGTAGGCTCGTGCTGGTTCAAGTGGTGAGCAGAGGCAGCATTATGTCGTGTGGACGTAAGTGTATCTAGGTGTTGGCGCTGCATAAGACAGTTTGATCACGATTGATCATCGAACCAAACTGTTCAATTTGACGCTGCTGTTGCTGTTGTTGGATGTTTTGAGTTTTGGGCCATCTTAGGCGCGGGTCCAAATTTGCGGAAGTTCTTGATATATTTCTCGTTGCAGCTGCTGTTGATGTTGTTGTTACTGCTGCTATTGAGGATGAAAGATTGGCGCTTGGTGCCGGTTTGATAGAGTTATGAACAGGAATGGTGTCAGAATTAACATTGTTAATTGGGATATTGTTGTAATTATTAATGATGGGAATATTTGCGGCTTTGATAACATTTGATCGTTGCCTTTGCGCAAGCGCACGTTCCATTTGTGCTCGCTTGTGTTGTTTTGATTTTTGCTTGCGCGCTTCGGCTTTTTGTTTTTTATTTGTTGGCTTGGGCAAAGACAGCAATGTCGGCAGCTGTTGTTGCAATGGCAATTGCAATTGCAGTGGCATATGAGTCTGTTGACGTTGCTGCGAGCGTATTTGTCGCCTTTGCTGCCGCTGAATATTCGGATTGCTTTGCCTCGGTAGCAGTTGCTGCCTTGACTGAACGTTCCGAATGTTTGTATTTGATATTAGTTTTGATTTCAGCAAGTCAAGATATAAGGGGCAGCCCTTATAATTGGCCGTGTGTGATTGGGAGCAGTTGGCACAGTTTGCCGGTAAATTGATAGGCTTAGTACATTGTTGCGATAAATGCTCCTGGCCGCATTTCACGCAGCGCGGATTGTGACGACAGTAGCGCGCCGTGTGATTGTATCGTTGGCAGCGGTGGCATTGAGGCAGTTTCCTGTCGTCGGTTTTTGGCCATTCAAAACGGACTAAGAATTTGCATAATTCTTGGACGTTTAAATTGTTGTTGGATTCTTTATTTAATTATGAGCTAATTCAATGAAGAATAGATTCGGGCAGTGATGACCGGGATTACTGCGATTCCGATATGATTCGTAGGATGCCAGGGCCACCCAATTTTAGGCCGTAGTCGACTATGGGTGGATTGTGCCCGTTTAATTTGGCCACTAACGAATCAATGCCATTCCAATTGGATTCATTATGTTGAACGCATATTTGTGGGGGCTTGAACTGTTTTGGAACAGGATTAAAGTTTGTATGTTGCTCGTGTTGTTGTTGGATGGGGGCAGAAAGGAAGTTAGTCACAATATTGGGGGGAGCGTTGGTGACAGCATTGTAAAAGGGGATTGTTGTTGAAGCAGCCGGAATTGAAGCTGTTTTTGGGGTAGCTGCTATTGCTGCTGTTTGAGCCGTCGGTGCGTTGTGAGTTGAGGTTGTTGTTGTGGGAGCTAACATTGGTGAGAATGGTGGACATGCTGTCAGAGCTGATTGTACAGCAGAAGCGAGGCTATTGATCATAGCGTTCGCTTGTCGCTGTTTAGGCGGCGATTACGATTTTGGTTGTAGCTGATGGTCGGACGCATCTAGATCGGATTCGGATAGAAGACTGAATCGATTTGATGCTAGTCGTGCATTGCTAGATGTATATTGTTGCGTCAGACGGGATTTGGCTGAGATTTTTCGGTTTAGGATGCGTGCAGTCTTCCGCCGAGTCTGACTAACAGCTTTAGTTGATATGAGTTGTTGCTTATGGAACAGCTTTTCGCCAGATATGGGCAAATTGCTATTGTTGCATTCATCGTTGTTGCTGCTGGTGGGGCTGCTGCTGGTTCCGCTGCGAATAATTGTGATTTGTGCCAAGGGAGCAGCATTATTGTGAACCAGTGCGGCTGCGTATGATGGGAACGATGGAGTTTCTGTTGTTGTTATTGTTGTTGCTGTTGTTAAAAAAGGGCTGTAGCAGGTGGAGCTGGTGTGTTGACTATCTTTCGCGATGCAGAAATCATCAGTAGATTAGCTGCTGTTGACGTAGATGGTCCACTATCGATACCCTCAATATCAATAAAAAGGTCACTTGAAGAGTGTCCTTCGTTTTTATTTTTCTTAATATTATTAATGTTGCTGTTATAGATATTGTGATTATAGTTGGCATGTCCAGCTATATTTCGTGCATTTGTTTACTGTGTTTGCGCATCACTAGAGCTGCCAGACTCTAGCTGTGCAATGAGTCTTTTATATTGTGCCAGCTGTGTTTGCTGATCAGCTGTTAGAATTCTGTTGTTATTATTATTGTTTTGATGTATGGTAGCGGTCGAGTTTGAACTCGCCGCGGCGTGCTCTACATTCATCTCGCTCGCACCACTCTCGTTAGATCTTAATCTAGCTGGTTGTCCCTTTTGCGTCTGCTTGGGATGTGATGTTGGTGCCGATGCATGGGCAAGGGGTGCGGGGGTCGATGGCAGAGTCGTTGTTTCTGCTAAAAATGTTGCCGTTAGGGTTGGCGCCATCAGGTCTGGTGCGTTCAGCACAGCTTTTGCTGACTTGGGCAACGACATCGGCGATAGCGACATGTCAGATAAATCGGAGATCAGGCCTGGCGATATGGTCGGCATAGAAGATGTAGAGGGTGTTTGTTTGGATTCTGACATTATTTAGGAGGTTTGTGAGTCAAATTGATTGAACTTGCAAAGAAGTGAAGTGCCGACGGCGCAGCGGAATAGTTGGTAAAGTTAGTGTTTAAGTTGCGAATATTATTATTAATTATTGTTTGGCGACGGCAAGCCCAGATAAAGATTCTGCTTGAGGTTGGTTGGATAAGTTTTTGCTATTGCTTTTTGCAGATTTTTTAATATTTTTTTTTTTTGTTTGACGGCTTGTACACAAGGCGCAAAGATTTTGTTTGCTATTTAATTGAGTGTATTTGCCGACGGCAAAGCAAGTGAATTGGAGATGAAAGTGTGTTTTAATGGTGTTGCGCCAAAGCTTAGATAATAGTAATTTATCTGGATATGTATTATTGTTGGTTCTAGTTCTGTGTGTTGACAAGAAGGTGATAAATAATGGCGGCACACAGGTAAATATAGGTAGGTATTTGTTAATGTTTGGTGTTATAATTGTTGTTGATAGGAGTGACGGCGAAACGCCTGAATTGTGAAAGGAATTTGTTTGTTATTATTTCTTCTAGCTGTTATTGTTGGTATTAATAAATAGTTGTTAAGTGGCGATGAACCGCCAAGTTATTTTTATTATTATTTTAATTGTTTTTTTTTTTTGTATATTTTTGTTTTTATATATTTTTTTTTCGTTATGTAAGTTATGATAATAATTGTGCAATTTAAAATAATTATAATATAAGGATTAGTGTATGTGTTATGGTAATGATAAAAGGTTATGAAAGATGGGGGGAAAAGAGGCGAGCTGTGACAATGAGTGTCTGTGTGTGTGGCAGGTCGCCTTGTTGTGTTGGTTGTTGTCCGGGATAGAGGACAATGAGGTATCAGGCAGAAGGGAAAGCTAGCTCGAAGCACACACTGAACAAGAAGCGTATCCTGGACATGTGAAAGTTTCTGTCGAATTGATTATTGTGTCTACGATTGCCTGAACGGCTTGTTTGCGTTTGTTGTTGTTGTTGTGCAGTGTTGCAGCTGCGCTATTGTGCGCTCTCTCTTTCTCACTTGCTCCGTGCTCAAAGTGTGCCAGTGGGCAAGGCGGAGAGGGGGGGATCGGAGGAGAAGTGTGACTTTGAGAGACCGCTAGATGTTAAGTGATTGTCTAATTGTGACGTGACCAAGATTACATATAAGCATGTGCATACATATAAACATGCATATGCATATTAGGTAAGTGGAACTGATGTGCAAGCGTATGTGTATATGTGTGGTTATATAAATGAGTGTAATTTCTTTGTAAAGTTTGTGTAGTATGTGTTTTTCAGTTTTGAGTAGAGATGATGAGTATATACGTTAATGTGTGATTGTGAGTGTGTGTGTAAGGGTAAGCGTATATGTATAAGAGTGCGAATGTATGTGGAGCTCGCTATACAGCTAGTTGCGTGACGGCAACTGTATTATGGCTAATCTGGACGGCATATGCATGCATACACATGCATATGATGACTTATTGGTTTATTGTGTTAGGTGAGCTGTTAGGTTATGGCAATTGACGGGGAAGGAGATGTATATATGTATGGAAAAGTAATTGAGTACCTTGTGTGTCCTTTTTTGTTTTTGTTTAGTTGTATATTTGTGCTTTTGTGTCAATGTAGTTATGTGTGTGTGATTTTTGACAGTTGTTATAAGGAAATTGCTCTTTTGTTGTGTGTGTGTGTTTGTGTATGTATATGTAGAAGTTTGTCCGTATACAGGCAATTGGATATATATATGTATATATACATCTACATATGAATATACATATATGTGTGTGATGACGGAGTAATTTGCTTATAGTTGAGCACACAGCATTTATTGTTTGATGTTGTTAGGTTATGTTATATTTAGTCGTTGTTTAGTAAGTTAGGATTATAGGTTAGGTGCGAGTAATTTGTCAATTGACAGTGACGTTTTGGCACGGGTTAGCGGCAGAAAGTAGCGAAAACAGAGAGCTCAGCCGCACATATGTGCACGTACGTACGTATGTGTATACAAGTTTGTTAAATTAACAAGCGTATAGACATGTGCATGCATACATGCGGCATGAAAGAACAAAGGAAGACAAAGAAAAAAGGAATGTGCTAGAGGCTGCACACACACAGAGACATACGTATGCACATATTTATGCAGTATGTATGCGCCAAGTGTTGCACACACACAAATGCACAGAAAAGTACACATGTACAATTCCTTTCCCTCTATCTTTTCTCGACCACTATCCTCTATTGCTATTTCACAATTTCACTATTTCACGTTTCTCGGAGTCTCAAAGTATAATTTAGTTTAAATTTTTACTTTATCTTTCACGACTTTCAGTTTTTCAATTTTTCAGTTTTCAATTTTCAGTCGACCGGCTAAGAGGAACACGTCTGTTCTGGGTCAGTGTCTTCATGCGAATGGGAATCGGGGATCGAACGGCAGGTTGTCAGGAGCGGGCAGGCAGGCGAGCGAGCGAACGAGCGAGCAGGAGAGGCAGCGAAACAGCAAGGCAGCGAGACAGCAAGGCAGCGAGGCAGCAGGGCAGCAAGGCAGCGAGACAGCTAGGCAGCAGGACATCGAGGCAGCAAGGCAGCGAGGCAGCAAGGCAGCGAGGCAGCAAGGCAGCGAGACAGCAAGGCAGCGAGACAGCAAGGCAGCGAGACAGCTAGGCAGCAGGACATCGAGACATCGAGACTCTCCACTCCAGTTCCAACTCCGGTTCCGACTCCAGATTCAGACTCCGACTCCAACTCAATGGCCGCTCACTCACTCGCCCAGGCGGCCGACTCCAATTGGGAACGTGAATGCGCTCAATCTCCAATTCCCAGACCAGAAATTTATTTATTGATATATATTACATTAGAGATGGATAAACGTTACAAATGTTGGTGCATTTTTGATGATATATGTTAGTGGGTATTTTGTGGTTATGATTAAGTCTTAAGACTATAAAACAAATGTTTTGAATTTGATTCGATTTGATTGTGTGTAAGGTACATTGTGTGATTAGTGAGAATAATTATAAAATAAGTTGTTGTAATTGTATTAAATACTAGGTATTGGATGTTACATGGTATACATTAGTTGTGGTTTGATAAGAGTGGATGTAATATACAATTGGGGCTTGTGCGGCGTCAGTAAATAATTTTTACCATAAGCCAGCAGGTAATTGACAGGAGTTATGCTGTTTATGCGTTGATGAGTATGAGAGAGAAAATCTTTTGTTTTGGATTGAAACATTTTGGAGAGATCATGTGTATTCTTTGCGTTTTTAGAAATTATTTATTGAAAGTCTACACGATAAAAGATAGGGTGGCACGCTCACAATGTGCATGGGCAAGCTTTTGCGCATGTGTGTGAGTGTCTGTGATTTTGTTGGTATTTTGTTATGACAGTGCGTGTGCTTGCGCTCGTGCGTATATCTGACAACAAATACATACCAGCAAGTTTGTGCGCTTGCAAGTACATATATATGTATGTGTGAATATATAATTGCGACGAGTGTGCAGCGATAGGTAAATTGCCACCGTGTGATAGGATTACATGGCGACTTGTTATGATATGGACACTATAATTGGCAGCAGCGATAATATTACATCATCGAGGCGTGCCATTTGATCGTCAAGTGAGATTCTATATAAGATTGGGGCAGGTAATTGAAAAAATTCATCAAATATTTTGTTATTAAATTTAGGACTGGATCCCTCGAAAATATTTCAATGGAGAAAGTTACTATATATACATGTGTGCAATTGCAATAGTAAGACTGCTGAGCCGGTGCCATTCTCTCACACTCGAAAAGGCAGTTTCCTTGGTAGAAAACATTGGCATTAGCTGAGCAATCCGGGAACCTAAGTGGCTCTTGTATTACAATCTGCCACATATAGAAGTATTAAGGAGAGTATTTAAATTATATGTAATTAATGCACATATATATACATACATGTATGTACATATATGCGCATACATGCATGTATATACATACATGCACGCACATACATACATATATATAAGTAGTGAATGAATCTTATTGATTATAGATGAAGCGGTTTTTGATGTTGTTGCTGGGGCTGCTATTCGGCGGCGGCTGCTGGTGTTGCTAAACGGCTGCTAATGAAGATAGTTGCCAGCATCGTGCAGCAGCACTTTGTTGTTGATGTTGATTGTTGTTTTTGCAGCCGCTGGTTGACATGTTTTGCTGGTGACGGTAGCGAGGATGATGATGGTGAAGTTCAATCAGCTGGGCTATACTTGGGCTGAGTGCGTTGTCTTTGTGGTTGCGCGTGCGTGTAAGTGTATGATAGTAGCGGCGTTATGCGTCTGTGTGCGCACTGGAGGGGATGCAAATAGGCGGCAATGGGATGGGCCGGCGGCAGGCGGGCTGGCGCGTCTGTGTGCGAGTATATAATTCTGTGATGGTGAGGCAACGTTTGCTGGGCATTGGTTATGTGAGTGTGTGCCAGCATACGGAAGTGTGTGCTGGATATTTATTTGGGCACGCGTTTGAGTGTGAGCGAGTGCGTGCATCTGATGTTGGGCGCAATTGCGAAGGATGACAATAAGCGATGCAGGCAAACACACATACGCATAGGTGTTTTATATCAGTGAAAGTTGTAGAAAGGTAAGTAAAGGTAGGTTTGAAAGATGTTTATGAAAGAGGTAAGTTGGAGTTTCTTTTCTTTTCAGTTAGTTGATAGGTTATTTGTTCAGAGCCTTAGATGGAGCTGGATGAGGGTGAAGCAGCTATTTGAATGGAATCGTCTCCATGTCGGAAAATTCCTTGCATTTTCTGCTGCACATCACTCATGTAGCGAGTCAACTTGTCCAGTTGTTCTTGTTGCCTTTGGGCAAGCTTAACCAATAGTTGGGTGGTTGAGTTATGCTCAGTGGAAGGAAGAATAGGGGTTTGATGATGTTGTTGTTGTGGTGGCTGTTGCTGAAACTCAGCATCGATTTGCATTGGCGTAGGCTCGTGCTGGTTCAAGTGGTGAGCAGAGGCAGCATTATGTCGGTTGGACGTAAGTGTATCTAGGTGTTGGCGCTGCATAAGAACAGTTTGATCACGATTGATCATCGAACCAAACTGTTCAATTTGACGCTGCTGTTGCTGTTGTTGGATGTTTTGAGTTTTGGGCCATCTTAGGCGCGGGTCCAAATTTGCGGAAGTTCTTGATATATTTCTCGTTGCAGCTGCTGTTGATGTTGTTGTTACTGCTGCTATTGAGGATGAAAGATTGGCGCTTGGTGCCGGTTTGATAGAGTTATGAACAGGAATGGTGTCAGAATTAACATTGTTAATTGGGATATTGTTGTAATTATTAATGATGGGAATATTTGCGGCTTTGATAACATTTGATCGTTGCCTTTGCGCAAGCGCACGTTCCATTTGTGCTCGCTTGTGTTGTTTTGATTTTTGCTTGCGCGCTTTGGCTTTTTGTTTTTTATTTGTTGGCTTGGGCAAAGACAGCAATGTCGGCAGCTGTTGTTGCAATGGCAATTGCTGCAATTGCTGCGAGCGTATTTGTCGCCTTTGCTGCCGCTGAATATTCGGATTGCTTTGTCTCGGTAACAGTTGCTGCCTTGACTGAACGTTCCGAATGTTTGTATTTGATATTAGTTTTGATTTCAGCAAGTCAAGATATAAGGGGCAGCCCTTATAATTGGCCGTGTGTGATTGGGAGCAGTTGGCACAGTTTGCCGGTAAATTGATAGGCTTAGTACATTGTTGCGATAAATGCTCCTGGCCATATTTCACGCAGCGCGGATTGTGACGACAGTAGCGCGCCGTGTGGTTGTATCGTTGGCAGCGGTGGCATTGAGGCAGTTTCCTGTCGTCGGTTTTTGGCCACTCAAATCGGACTAAGAATTTGCATAATTCTTGGACGTTGAAAATTGTTGTTGGATTCTTTATTGAATTATGAGCTAATTCAATAAAGAATAGATTCGGGCAGTGATGACCGGGATTACTGCGATTCCGATAAACAGGGTTATATACATTACGTATTATGTAGCCCATATCGGATAGCTCATTTCGAATTTTGGTCGTGCTAATGGAGGCGTGAATGCCTCGTACGACAACCCGAATTGAGCGTTCATCACGTTTCTGGTAAGTATTGAAGTTAATGGAGCTGTCAGTTTCAAGGATATGTATGATATGTTCGTGTGTTTGAGTCGATTTGGGAATGATTCGTGGGATGCCAGGGCCACCCAATTTTAGGCCGTAGTCGACTATGGGTGGATTGTGCCCGTTTAATTTGGCCACTAACGAATCAATGCCATTCCAATTGGATTCATTATGTTGAACGCATATTTGTGGGGGCTTGAACTGTTTTGGAACAGGATTAAAGTTTGTATGTTGCTCATGTTGTTGTTGGATGGGGGCAGAAAGGAAGTTAGTCACAATATTGGGGGGAGCGTTGGTGACAGCATAGTAAAAGGGGATTGTTGTTGAAGCAGCCGGAATTGAAGCTGTTCTTGGGGTAGCTGCTATTGCTGCTGTTTGAGCCGTCGGTGCGTTGTGAGTTGAGGTTGTTGTTGTGGGAGCTAACATTGGTGAGGATGGTGGACATGCTGTCAGAGCTGATTGTACAGCAGAAGCGAGGCTATTGATCATAGCGTTCGCTTGTCGCTGTTTAGGCGGCGATTACGATTTTGGTTGTAGCTGATGGTCGGACGCATCTAGATCGGATTCGGATAGAAGACTGAATCGATTTGATGCTAGTCGTGCATTGCTAGATGTATATTGTTGCGTCAGACGGGATTTGGCTGAGATTTTTCGGTTTAGGATGCGTGCAGTCTTCCGCCGAGTCTGACTAACAGCTTTAGTTGATATGAGTTGTTGCTTATGGAACAGCATTTCGCCAGATATGGGCAAATTGCTATTGTTGCAATCATCGTTGTTGCTGCTGGTGGGACTGCTGCTGGTTCCGCTGCGAATAATTGTGATTTGTGCCAAGGGAGCAGCATTATTGTGAGCCAGTGCGACTGCGTATGATGGGAACGATGGAGTTTCTGTTGTTGTTGTTGTTGTTGCCGTTGCTGTTGTTAAAAAAGGGGGAGCAACGGCTGTAGCAGGTGGAGCTGGTGTGTTGACTATCTTTCGCGATGCAGAAATCATCAGTAGATTAGCTGCTGTTGACGTAGATGGTCCACTATCGATACCTTCAATATCAATAAAAAGGTCACTTGAAGAGTGTCCTTCGTTTTTATTTTTCTTAATATTATTAATGTTGCTGTTATAGATATTGTGATTATAGTTGGCATGTCCAGATATATTTCATGCATTTGTTAACTGTGTTTGCGCATCACTAGAGCTGCCAGACTCTAGCTGTGCAATGAGTCTTTTATATTGTGCCAGCTGTGTTTGCTGATCAGCTGTTAGAATTCTGTTGTTATTATTATTGTTTTAATGTATGGTAGCGGTCGAGTTTGAACTCGCCGCGGCGTGCTCTACATTCATCTCGCTCGCACCACTCTCGTTAGATCTCAATCTAGCTGGTTGTCCCTTTTGCGTCTGCTTGGGATGTGATGTTGGTGCCGATGCATGGGCAAGGGGTGCGGGGGTCGATGGCAGAGTCGTTGTTTCTGCTAAAAATGTTGCCGTTAGGGTTGGCGCCATCAGGTCTGGTGCGTTCAGCACAGCTTTCAATTTTCAGTCGACCGGCTAAGAGGAACACGTCTGTTCTGGGTAAGTGTCTTCATGCGAATGGGAATCGGGGATCGAACGGCAGGTTGCCAGGAGCGGGCAGGCAGGCGAGCGAGCGAACGAGCGAGCAGGAGAGGCAGCGAGACAGCAAGGAAGCGGGACAGCAAGGCAGCGAGACAGCAGGGCAGCAAGGCAGCGAGACATCGAGGCAGCAAGGCAGCGAGACATCGAGGCAGCAAGGCAGCGAGGCAGCGAGACAGCAAGGCAGCGAGACAGCTAGGCAGCAGGACATCGAGACATCGAGACTCTCCACTCCAGTTCCAACTCCGGTTCCGACTCCAGATTCAGACTCCGACTCCAACTCAATGGCCGCTCACTCACTCGCCCAGGTGGCCGACTCCAATTGGGAACGTGAATGCGCTCAATCTCCAATTCCCAGACCAGAAATTTATTTATTGATATATATTACATTAGAGATGGATAAACGTTACAAATGTTGGTGCATTTTTGATGATATATGTTAGTGGGTATTTTGTGGTTATGATTAAGTCTTAAGACTATAAAACAAATGTTTTGAATTTGATTCGATTTGATTGTGTGTAAGGTACATTGTGTGATTAGTGAGAATAATTATAAAATAATTTGTTGTAATTGTATTAAATACTAGGTATTGGATGTTACATGGTATACATTAGTTGTGGTTTGATAAGAGTGGATGTAATATACATTTGGGGCTTGTGCGGCGTCAGTAAATAATTTTTACCATAAGCCAGCAGGTAATTGACAGAAGTTATGCTGTTTGTGCGTTAATGAGTATGAGAGAGAAAATCTTTTGTTTTGGATTGAAACATTTTGGAGGGATCATGTGTATTCTTTGCACTTTTAGAAATTATGTTTTGAAAGTCTAGACGATAAAAGATAGGGTGGCACGCTCACGCACGAGCGCAAGCACACGCACTGTCATAACAAAATACCAACAAAATCACAGACACTCACACACATGCGCAAAAGCTTGCCCATGCACATGTGTGTGAGTGTCTGTGATTTTGTTGGTATTTTGTTATGACAGTGCGTGTGCTTGCGCTCGTGCGTATATCTGACAACAAATACATACCAGCAAGTTTGTGCGCTTGCAAGTACATATATATGTATGTGTGAATATATAATTGCGACGAGTGTGCAGCGATAGATAAATTGCCACCGTGTGATAGGATTACATGGCGACTTGTTATGATATGGACACTATAATTGGCAGCAGCGATAATGTTACATCATCGAGGCGTGCCATTTGATCGTCAAGTGAGATTCTATATAAGATTGGGGCAGGTACTTGGAAAAGTTCATCAAATATTTTGTTATTAAATTATTATTATTGATTATAGATGTAGCGGTTTTTGATGTTGTTGCTGGGGCTGCTATTCGGCGGCGTCTGCTGGTGTTGCTAAACGGCTGCTAATGAAGATAGTTGCCAGCTTCGTGCAGCAGCACTTTGTTGTTGATGTTGATGTTGATTGTTGTTTTTGCAGCCGCTGGTTGACATGTTTTGCTGGTGACGGTAGCGAGGATGATGATGGTGAAGTTCAATCAGCTGGGCTATACTTGGGCTGAGTGCGTTGTCTTTGTGGTTGCGCGTGCGTGTAAGTGTATGATAGTAGCGGCGTTATGCGTCTGTGTGCGCACTGGAGGGGATGCAAATAGGCGGCAATGGGTTGGGCCGGCGGCAGGCGGGCTGGCGCGTCTGTGTGCGAGTATATAATTCTGTGATGGTGAGGCAACGTTTGCTGGGCATTGGTTATGTGAGTGTGTGCCAGCATACGGAAGTGTGTGCTGGATATTTATTTGGGCACGCGTTTGAGTGTGAGCGAGTGCGTGCATCTGATGTTGGGCGCAATTGCGAAGAATGACAATAAGCGATGCAGGCAAACACACATACGCATAGGTGTTTTATATCAGTGAAAGTTGTAGAAAGGTAAGTTAGTAAAGGTAGGTTTGAAAGATGTTTATGAAAGAGGTAAGTTGGAGTTTCTTTTCTTTTCAGTTAGTTGATAGGTTATTTGTTCAGAGCCTTAGATGGAGCTGGATGAGGGTGAAGCAGCTATTTGAATGGAATCGTCTCCATGTCGGAAAATTCCTTGCATTTTCTGCTGCACATCACTCATGTAGCGAGTCAACTTGTCCAGTTGTTCTTGTTGCCTTTGGGCAAGCTTAACCAATAGTTGGGTGGTTGAGTTATGCTCAGTGGAAGGAAGAATAGGGGTTTGATGATGTTGTTGTTGTGGTGGCTGTTGCTGAAACTCAGCATCGATTTGCATTGGCGTAGGCTCGTGCTGGTTCAAGTGGTGAGCAGAGGCAGCATTATGTCGTGTGGACGTAAGTGTATCTAGGTGTTGGCGCTGCATAAGAACAGTTTGATCACGATTGATCATCGAACCAAACTGTTCAATTTGACGCTGCTGTTGCTGTTGTTGGATGTTTTGAGTTTTGGGCCATCTTAGGCGCGGGTCCAAATTTGCGGAAGTTCTTGATATATTTCTCGTTGCAGCTGCTGTTGATGTTGTTGTTACTGCTGCTATTGAGGATGAAAGATTGGCGCTTGGTGCCGGTTTGATAGAGTTATGAACAGGAATGGTGTCAGAATTAACATTGTTAATTGGGATATTGTTGTAATTATTAATGATGGGAATATTTGCGGCTTTGATAACATTTGATCGTTGCCTTTGCGCAAGCGCACGTTCCATTTGTGCTCGCTTGTGTTGTTTTGATTTTTGCTTGCGCGCTTTGGCTTTTTGTTTTTTATTTGTTGGCTTGGGCAAAGACAGCAATGTCGGCAGCTGTTGTTGCAATGGCAATTGCAATTGCAGTGGCATATGAGCCTGTTGACGTTGCTGCGAGCGTATTTGTCGCCTTTGCTGCCGCTGAATATTCGGATTGCTTTGTCTCGGTAACAGTTGCTGCCTTGACTGAACGTTCCGAATGTTTGTATTTGATATTAGTTTTGATTTCAGCAAGTCAAGATATAAGGGGCAGCCCTTATAATTGGCCGTGTGTGATTGGGAGCAGTTGGCACAGTTTGCCGGTAAATTGATAGGCTTAGTACATTGTTGCGATAAATGCTCCTGGCCATATTTCACGTAGCGCGGATTGTGACGACAGTAGCGCGCCGTGTGGTTGTATCGTTGGCAGCGGTGGCATTGAGGCAGTTTCCTGTCGTCGGTTTTTGGCCACTCAAATCGGACTAAGAATTTGCATAATTCTTGGACGTTGAAAATTGTTGTTGGATTCTTTATTGAATTATGAGCTAATTCAATAAAGAATAGATTCGGGCAGTGATGACCGGGATTACTGCGATTCCGATAAACAGGGTTATATACATTACGTATTATGTAGCCCATATCGGATAGCTCATTTCGAATTTTGGTCGTGCTAATGGAGGCGTGAATGCCTCGTACGACAACCCGAATTGAGCGTTCATCACGTTTCTGGTAAGTATTGAAGTTAATGGAGCTGTCAGTTTCAAGGATATGTATGATATGTTCGTGTGTTTGAGTCGATTTGGGAATGATTCGTGGGATGCCAGGGCCACCCAATTTTAGGCCGTAGTCGACTATGGGTGGATTGTGCCCGTTTAATTTGGCCACTAACGAATCAATGCCATTCCAATTGGATTCATTATGTTGAACGCATATTTGTGGGGGCTTGAACTGTTTTGGAACAGGATTAAAGTTTGTATGTTGCTCATGTTGTTGTTGGATGGGGGCAGAAAGGAAGTTAGTCACAATATTGGGGGGAGCGTTGGTGACAGCATAGTAAAAGGGGATTGTTGTTGAAGCAGCCGGAATTGAAGCTGTTCTTGGGGTAGCTGCTATTGCTGCTGTTTGAGCCGTCGGTGCGTTGTGAGTTGAGGTTGTTGTTGTGGGAGCTAACATTGGTGAGGATGGTGGACATGCTGTCAGAGCTGATTATACAGCAGAAGCGAGGCTATTGATCATAGCGTTCGCTTGTCGCTGTTTAGGCGGCGATTACGATTTTGGTTGTAGCTGATGGTCGGACGCATCTAGATCGGATTCGGATAGAAGACTGAATCGATTTGATGCTAGTCGTGCATTGCTAGATGTATATTGTTGCGTCAGACGGGATTTGGCTGAGATTTTTCGGTTTAGGATGCGTGCAGTCTTCCGCCGAGTCTGACTAACAGCTTTAGTTGATATGAGTTGTTGCTTATGGAACAGCATTTCGCCAGATATGGGCAAATTGCTATTGTTGCAATCATCGTTGTTGCTGCTGGTGGGGCTGCTGCTGGTTCCGCTGCGAATAATTGTGATTTGTGCCAAGGGAGCAGCATTATTGTGAGCCAGTGCGACTGCGTATGATGGGAACGATGGAGTTTCTGTTGTTGTTGTTGTTGTTGCCGTTGCTGTTGTTAAAAAGGGGGGAGCAACGGCTGTAGCAGGTGGAGCTGGTGTGTTGACTATCTTTCGCGATGCAGAAATCATCAGTAGATTAGCTGCTGTTGACGTAGATGGTCCACTATCGATACCTTCAATATCAATAAAAAGGTCACTTGAAGAGTGTCCTTCGTTTTTATTTTTCTTAATATTATTAATGTTGCTGTTATAGATATTGTGATTATAGTTGGCATGTCCAGATATATTTCATGCATTTGTTAACTGTGTTTGCGCATCACTAGAGCTGCCAGACTCTAGCTGTGCAATGAGTCTTTTATATTGTGCCAGCTGTGTTTGCTGATCAGCTGTTAGAATTCTGTTGTTATTATTATTGTTTTAATGTATGGTAGCGGTCGAGTTTGAACTCGCCGCGGCGTGCTCTACATTCATCTCGCTCGCACCACTCTCGTTAGATCTCAATCTAGCTGGTTGTCCCTTTTGCGTCTGCTTGGGATGTGATGTTGGTGCCGATGCATGGGCAAGGGGTGCGGGGGTCGATGGCAGAGTCGTTGTTTCTGCTAAAAATGTTGCCGTTAGGGTTGGCGCCATCAGGTCTGGTGCGTTCAGCACAGCTTTCAATTTTCAGTCGACCGGCTAAGAGGAACACGTCTGTTCTGGGTAAGTGTCTTCATGCGAATGGGAATCGGGGATCGAACGGCAGGTTGCCAGGAGCGGGCAGGCAGGCGAGCGAGCGAACGAGCGAGCAGGAGAGGCAGCGAGACAGCAAGGAAGCGGGACAGCAAGGCAGCGAGACAGCACGGCAGCAAGGCAGCGAGACATCGAGGCAGCAAGGCAGCGAGACATCGAGGCAGCAAGGCAGCGAGGCAGCAAGGCAGCGAGACAGCAAGGCAGCGAGACAGCAAGGCAGCGAGACAGCTAGGCAGCAGGACATCGAGACATCGAGACTCTCCACTCCAGTTCCAACTCCGGTTCCGACTACAGATTCAACGTGAATGCGCTCAATCTCCAATTCCCAGACCAGAAATTTATTTATTGATATATATTACATTAGATATGGATAAACGTTACAAATGTTGGTGCATTTTTGATGATATATGTTAGTGGGTATTTTGTGGTTATGATTAAGTCTTAAGACTATAAAACAAATGTTTTGAATTTGATTCGATTTGATTGTGTGTAAGGTACATTGTGTGATTAGTGAGAATAATTATAAAATAATTTGTTGTAATTGTATTAAATACTAGGTATTGGATGTTACATGGTATACATTAGTTGTGGTTTGATAAGAGTGGATGTAATATACAATTGGGGCTTGTGCGGCGTCAGTAAATAATTTTTACCATAAGCCAGCAGGTAATTGACAGAAGTTATGCTGTTTGTGCGTTAATGAGTATGAGAGAGAAAATCTTTTGTTTTGGATTGAAACATTTTGGAGGGATCATGTGTATTCTTTGCACTTTTAGAAATTATGTTTTGAAAGTCTAGACGATAAAAGATAGGGTGGCACGCTCACGCACGAGCGCAAGCACACGCACTGTCATAACAAAATACCAACAAAATCACAGACACACACACATGTGCATGGGCAAGCTTTTGCGCATGTGTGTGAGTGTCTGTGATTTTGTTGGTATTTTGTTATGACAGTGCGTGTGCTTGCGCTCGTGCGTATATCTGACAACAAATACATACCAGCAAGTTTGTGCGCTTGCAAGTACATATATATGTATGTGTGAATATATAATTGCGACGAGTGTGCAGCGATAGATAAATTGCCACCGTGTGATAGGATTACATGGCGACTTGTTATGATATGGACACTATAATTGGCAGCAGCGATAATGTTACATCATCGAGGCGTGCCATTTGATCGTCAAGTGAGATTCTATATAAGATTGGGGCAGGTACTTGAAAAAGTTCATCAAATATTTTGTTATTAAATTATTATTATTGATTATAGATGTAGCGGTTTTTGATGTTGTTGCTGGGGCTGCTATTCGGCGGCGTCTGCTGGTGTTGCTAAACGGCTGCTAATGAAGATAGTTGCCAGCTTCGTGCAGCAGCACTTTGTTGTTGATGTTGATTGTTGTTTTTGCAGCCGCTGGTTGACATGTTTTGCTGGTGACGGTAGCGAGGATGATGATGGTGAAGTTCAATCAGCTGGGCTATACTTGGGCTGAGTGCGTTGTCTTTGTGGTTGCGCGTGCGTGTAAGTGTATGATAGTAGCGGCGTTATGCGTCTGTGTGCGCACTGGAGGGGATGCAAATAGGCGGCAATGGGTTGGGCCGGCGGCAGGCGGGCTGGCGCGTCTGTGTGCGAGTATATAATTCTGTGATGGTGAGGCAACGTTTGCTGGGCATTGGTTATGTGAGTGTGTGCCAGCATACGGAAGTGTGTGCTGGATATTTATTTGGGCACGCGTTTGAGTGTGAGCGAGTGCGTGCATCTGATGTTGGGCGCAATTGCGAAGGATGACAATAAGCGATGCAGGCAAACACACATACGCATAGGTGTTTTATATCAGTGAAAGTTGTAGAAAGGTAAGTTAGTAAAGGTAGGTTTGAAAGATGTTTATGAAAGAGGTAAGTTGGAGTTTCTTTTCTTTTCAGTTAGTTGATAGGTTATTTGTTCAGAGCCTTAGATGGAGCTGGATGAGGGTGAAGCAGCTATTTGAATGGAATCGTCTCCATGTCGGAAAATTCCTTGCATTTTCTGCTGCACATCACTCATGTAGCGAGTCAACTTGTCCAGTTGTTCTTGTTGCCTTTGGGCAAGCTTAACCAATAGTTGGGTGGTTGAGTTATGCTCAGTGGAAGGAAGAATAGGGGTTTGATGATGTTGTTGTTGTGGTGGCTGTTGCTGAAACTCAGCATCGATTTGCATTGGCGTAGGCTCGTGCTGGTTCAAGTGGTGAGCAGAGGCAGCATTATGTCGTGTGGACGTAAGTGTATCTAGGTGTTGGCGCTGCATAAGAACAGTTTGATCACGATTGATCATCGAACCAAACTGTTCAATTTGACGCTGCTGTTGCTGTTGTTGGATGTTTTGAGTTTTGGGCCATCTTAGGCGCGGGTCCAAATTTGCGGAAGTTCTTGATATATTTCTCGTTGCAGCTGCTGTTGATGTTGTTGTTACTGCTGCTATTGAGGATGAAAGATTGGCGCTTGGTGCCGGTTTGATAGAGTTATGAACAGGAATGGTGTCAGAATTAACATTGTTAATTGGGATATTGTTGTAATTATTAATGATGGGAATATTTGCGGCTTTGATAACATTTGATCGTTGCCTTTGCGCAAGCGCACGTTCCATTTGTGCTCGCTTGTGTTGTTTTGATTTTTGCTTGCGCGCTTTGGCTTTTTGTTTTTTATTTGTTGGCTTGGGCAAAGACAGCAATGTCGGCAGCTGTTGTTGCAATGGCAATTGCAATTGCAGTGGCATATGAGCCTGTTGACGTTGCTGCGAGCGTATTTGTCGCCTTTGCTGTCGCTGAATATTCGGATTGCTTTGTCTCGGTAACAGTTGCTGCCTTGACTGAACGTTCCGAATGTTTGTATTTGATATTAGTTTTGATTTCAGCAAGTCAAGATATAAGGGGCAGCCCTTATAATTGGCCGTGTGTGATTGGGAGCAGTTGGCACAGTTTGCCGGTAAATTGATAGGCTTAGTACATTGTTGCGATAAATGCTCCTGGCCGCATTTCACGCAGCGCGGATTGTGACGACAGTAGCCCGCCGTGTGATTGTATCGTTGGCAGCGGTGGCATTGAGGCAGTTTCCTGTCGTCGGTTTTTGGCCACTCAAATCGGACTAAGAATTTGCATAATTCTTGGACGTTGAAAATTGTTGTTGGATTCTTTATTGAATTATGAGCTAATTCAATAAAGAATAGATTCGGGCAGTGATGACCGGGATTACTGCGATTCCGATAAACATTATATACATTACGTATTATGTAGCCCATATCGGATAGCTCATTTCGAATTTTGGTCGTGCTAATGGAGGCGTGAATGCCTCGTACGACAACCCGAATTGAGCGTTCATCACGTTTCTGGTAAGTATTGAAGTTAATGGAGCTGTCAGTTTCAAGGATATGTATGATATGTTCGTGTGTTTGAGTCGATTTGGGAATGATTCGTAGGATGCCAGGGCCACCCAATTTTAGGCCGTAGTCGACTATGGGTGGATTGTGCCCGTTTAATTTGGCCACTAACGAATCAATGCCATTCCAATTGGATTCATTATGTTGAACGCATATTTGTGGGGGCTTGAACTGTTTTGGAACAGGATTAAAGTTTGTATGTTGCTCATGTTGTTGTTGGATGGGGGCAGAAAGGAAGTTAGTCACAATATTGGGGGGAGCGTTGGTGACAGCATAGTAAAAGGGGATTGTTGTTGAAGCAGCCGGAATTGAAGCTGTTTTTGGGGTAGCTGCTATTGCTGCTGTTTGAGCCGTCGGTGCGTTGTGAGTTGAGGTTGTTGTTGTGGGAGCTAACATTGGTGAGGATGGTGGACATGCTGTCAGAGCTGATTGTACAGCAGAAGCGAGGCTATTGATCATAGCGTTCGCTTGTCGCTGTTTAGGCGGCGATTACGATTTTGGTTGTAGCTGATGGTCGGACGCATCTAGATCGGATTCGGATAGAAGACTGAATCGATTTGATGCTAGTCGTGCATTGCTAGATGTATATTGTTGCGTCAGACGGGATTTGGCTGAGATTTTTCGGTTTAGGATGCGTGCAGTCTTCCGCCGAGTCTGACTAACAGCTTTAGTTGATATGAGTTGTTGCTTATGGAACAGCATTTCGCCAGATATGGGCAAATTGCTATTGTTGCAATCATCGTTGTTGCTGCTGGTGGGGCTGCTGCTGGTTCCGCTGCGAATAATTGTGATTTGTGCCAAGGGAGCAGCATTATTGTGAGCCAGTGCGGCTGCGTATGATGGGAACGATGGAGTTTCTGTTGTTGTTGTTGTTGTTGCCGTTGCTGTTGTTAAAAAGGGGGGAGCAACGGCTGTAGCAGGTGGAGCTGGTGTGTTGACTATCTTTCGCGATGCAGAAATCATCAGTAGATTAGCTGCTGTTGACGTAGATGGTCCACTATCGATACCTTCAATATCAATAAAAAGGTCACTTGAAGAGTGTCCTTCGTTTTTATTTTTCTTAATATTATTAATGTTGCTGTTATAGATATTGTGATTATAGTTGGCATGTCCAGATATATTTCATGCATTTGTTAACTGTGTTTGCGCATCACTAGAGCAGCCAGACTCTAGCTGTGCAATGAGTCTTTTATATTGTGCCAGCTGTGTTTGCTGATCAGCTGTTAGAATTCTGTTGTTATTATTATTGTTTTAATGTATGGTAGCGGTCGAGTTTGAACTCGCCGCGGCGTGCTCTACATTCATCTCGCTCGCACCACTCTCGTTAGATCTCAATCTAGCTGGTTGTCCCTTTTGCGTCTGCTTGGGATGTGATGTTGGTGCCGATGCATGGGCAAGGGGTGCGGGGGTCGATGGCAGAGTCGTTGTTTCTGCTAAAAATGTTGCCGTTAGGGTTGGCGCCATCAGGTCTGGTGCGTTCAGCACAGTTTTCAATTTTCAGTCGACCGGCTAAGAGGAACTCGTCTGTTCTGGGTAAGTGTCTTCATGTGAATGGGAATCGGGGATCGAACGGCAGGTTGCCAGGAGCGGGCAGGCAGGCGAGCGAGCGAACGAGCGAGCAGGAGAGGCAGCGAGACAGCAAGGCAGCGGGACAGCAAGGCAGCGAGACAGCAGGGCAGCAAGGCAGCGAGACATCGAGGCAGCAAGCCAGCGAGACATCGAGGCAGCAAGGCAGCGGGACAGCAAGGCAGCGAGACGGCAAGGCAGCGAGACAGCTAGGCAGCAGGACATCGAGACATCGAGACTCTCCACTCCAGTTCCAACTCCGGTTCCGACTCCAGATTCAGACTCCGACTCCAACTCAATGGCCGCTCACTCACTCGCCCAGGTGGCCGACTCCAATTGGGAACGTGAATGCGCTCAATCTCCAATCCCCAGACCAGAAATTTATTTATTGATATATATTACATTAGAGATGGATAAACGTTACAAATGTTGGTGCATTTTTGATGATATATGTTAGTGGGTATTTTGTGGTTATGATTAAGTCTTAAGACTATAAAACAAATGTTTTGAATTTGATTCGATTTGATTGTGTGTAAGGTACATTGTGTGATTAGTGAGAATAATTATAAAATAATTTGTTGTAATTGTATTAAATACTAGGTATTGGATGTTACATGGTATACATTAGTTGTGGTTTGATAAGAGTGGATGTAATATACAATTGGGGCTTGTGCGGCGTCAGTAAATAATTTTTACCATAAGCCAGCAGGTAATTGACAGAAGTTATGCTGTTTGTGCGTTTATGAGTATGAGAGAGAAAATCTTTTGTTTTGGATTGAAACATTTTGGAGGGATCATGTGTATTCTTTGCACTTTTAGAAATTATGTTTTGAAAGTCTAGACGATAAAAGATAGGGTGGCACGCTCACGCACGAGCGCAAGCACACGCACTGTCATAACAAAATACCAACAAAATCACAGACACTCACACACATGTGCATGGGCAAGCTTTTGCGCATGTGTGTGAGTGTCTGTGATTTTGTTGGTATTTTGTTATGACAGTGCGTGTGCTTGCGCTCGTGCGTATATCTGACAACAAATACATACCAGCAAGTTTGTGCGCTTGCAAGTACATATATATGTATGTGTGAATATATAATTGCGACGAGTGTGCAGCGATAGATAAATTGCCACCGTGTGATAGGATTACATGGCGACTTGTTATGATATGGACACTATAATTGGCAGCAGCGATAATATTACATCATCGAGGCGTGCCATTTGATCGTCAAGTGAGATTCTATATAAGATTGGGGCAGGTACTTGAAAAAGTTCATCAAATATTTTGTTATTAAATTATTATTATTGATTATAGATGTAGCGGTTTTTGATGTTGTTGCTGGGGCTGCTATTCGGCGGCGTCTGCTGGTGTTGCTAAACGGCTGCTAATGAAGATAGTTGCCAGCTTCGTGCAGCAGCACTTTGTTGTTGATGTTGATTGTTGTTTTTGCAGCCGCTGGTTGACATGTTTTGCTGGTGACGGTAGCGAGGATGATGATGGTGAAGTTCAATCAGCTAGGCTATACTTGGGCTGAGTGCGTTGTCTTTGTGGTTGCGCGTGCGTGTAAGTGTATGATAGTAGCGGCGTTATGCGTCTGTGTGCGCACTGGAGGGGATGCAAATAGGCGGCAATGGGTTGGGCCGGCGGCAGGCGGGCTGGCGCGTCTGTGTGCGAGTATATAATTCTGTGATGGTGAGGCAACGTTTGCTGGGCATTGGTTATGTGAGTGTGTGCCAGCATACGGAAGTGTGTGCTGGATATTTATTTGGGCACGCGTTTGAGTGTGAGCGAGTGCGTGCATCTGATGTTGGGCGCAATTGCGAAGGATGACAATAAGCGATGCAGGCAAACACACATACGCATAGGTGTTTTATATCAGTGAAAGTTGTAGAAAGGTAAGTTAGTAAAGGTAGGTTTGAAAGATGTTTATGAAAGAGGTAAGTTGGAGTTTCTTTTCTTTTCAGTTAGTTGATAGGTTATTTGTTCAGAGCCTTAGATGGAGCTGGATGAGGGTGAAGCAGCTATTTGAATGGAATCGTCTCCATGTCGGAAAATTCCTTGCATTTTCTGCTGCACATCACTCATGTAGCGAGTCAACTTGTCCAGTTGTTCTTGTTGCCTTTGGGCAAGCTTAACCAATAGTTGGGTGGTTGAGTTATGCTCAGTGGAAGGAAGAATAGGGGTTTGATGATGTTGTTGTTGTGGTGGCTGTTGCTGAAACTCAGCATCGATTTGCATTGGCGTAGGCTCGTGCTGGTTCAAGTGGTGAGCAGAGGCAGCATTATGTCGTGTGGACGTAAGTGTATCTAGGTGTTGGCGCTGCATAAGAACAGTTTGATCACGATTGATCATCGAACCAAACTGTTCAATTTGACGCTGCTGTTGCTGTTGTTGGATGTTTTGAGTTTTGGGCCATCTTAGGCGCGGGTCCAAATTTGCGGAAGTTCTTGATATATTTCTCGTTGCAGCTGCTGTTGATGTTGTTGTTACTGCTGCTTTTGAGGATGAAAGATTGGCGCTTGGTGCCGGTTTGATAGAGTTATGAACAGGAATGGTGTCAGAATTAACATTGTTAATTGGGATATTGTTGTAATTATTAATGATGGGAATATTTGCGGCTTTGATAACATTTGATCGTTGCCTTTGCGCAAGCGCACGTTCCATTTGTGCTCGCTTGTGTTGTTTTGATTTTTGCTTGCGCGCTTTGGCTTTTTGTTTTTTATTTGTTGGCTTGGGCAAAGACAGCAATGTCGGCAGCTGTTGTTGCAATGGCAATTGCAATTGCAGTGGCATATGAGCCTGTTGACGTTGCTGCGAGCGTATTTGTCGCCTTTGCTGTCGCTGAATATTCGGATTGCTTTGTCTCGGTAACAGTTGCTGCCTTGACTGAACGTTCCGAATGTTTGTATTTGATATTAGTTTTGATTTCAGCAAGTCAAGATATAAGGGGCAGCCCTTATAATTGGCCGTGTGTGATTGGGAGCAGTTGGCACAGTTTGCCGGTAAATTGATAGGCTTAGTACATTGTTGCGATAAATGCTCCTGGCCGCATTTCACGCAGCGCGGATTGTGACGACAGTAGCGCGCCGTGTGATTGTATCGTTGGCAGCGGTGGCATTGAGGCAGTTTCCTGTCGTCGGTTTTTGGCCACTCAAATCGGACTAAGAATTTGCATAATTCTTGGACGTTGAAAATTGTTGTTGGATTCTTTATTGAATTATGAGCTAATTCAATAAAGAATAGATTCGGGCAGTGATGACCGGGATTACTGCGATTCCGATAAACAGGGTTATATACATTACGTATTATGTAGCCCATATCGGATAGCTCATTTCGAATTTTGGTCGTGCTAATGGAGGCGTGAATGCCTCGTACGACAACCCGAATTGAGCGTTCATCACGTTTCTGGTAAGTATTGAAGTTAATGGAGCTGTCAGTTTCAAGGATATGTATGATATGTTCGTGTGTTTGAGTCGATTTGGGAATGATTCGTAGGATGCCAGGGCCACCCAATTTTAGGCCGTAGTCGACTATGGGTGGATTGTGCCCGTTTAATTTGGCCACTAACGAATCAATGCCATTTCAATTGGATTCATTATGTTGAACGCATATTTGTGGGGGCTTGAACTGTTTTGGAACAGGATTATAGTTTGTATATTGCTCATGTTGTTGTTGGATGGGGGCAGAAAGGAAGTTAGTCACAATATTGGGGGGAGCGTTGGTGACAGCATAGTAAAAGGGGATTGTTGTTGAAGCAGCCGGAATTGAAGCTGTTTATGGGGTAGCTGCTATTGCTGCTGTTTGAGCCGTCGGTGCGTTGTGAGTTGAGGTTGTTGTTGTGGGAGCTAACATTGGTGAGGATGGTGGACATGCTGTCAGAGCTGATTGTACAGCAGAAGCGAGGCTATTGATCATAGCGTTCGCTTGTCGCTGTTTAGGCGGCGATTGCGATTTTGGTTGTAGCTGATGGTCGGACGCATCTAGATCGGATTCGGATAGAAGACTGAATCGATTTGATGCTAGTCGTGCATTGCTAGATGTATATTGTTGCGTCAGACGGGATTTGGCTGAGATTTTTCGGTTTAGGATGCGTGCAGTCTTCCGCCGAGTCTGACTAACAGCTTTAGTTGATATGAGTTGTTGCTTATGGAACAGCATTTCGCCAGATATGGGCAAATTGCTATTGTTGCAATCATCGTTGTTGCTGCTGGTGGGGCTGCTGCTGGTTCCGCTGCGAATAATTGTGATTTGTGCCAAGGGAGCAGCATTATTGTGAGCCAGTGCGGCTGCGTATGATGGGAACGATGGAGTTTCAGTTGTTGTTGCCGTTGCTGTTGTTAAAAAAGGGGGAGCAACGGCTGTAGCAGGTGGAGCTGGTGTGTTGACTATCTTTCGCGATGCAGAAATCATCAGTAGATTAGCTGCTGTTGACGTAGATGGTCCACTATCGATACCCTCAATATCAATAAAAAGGTCACTTGAAGAGTGTCCTTCGTTTTTATTTTTCTTAATATTATTAATGTTGCTGTTATAGATATTGTGATTATAGTTGGCATGTCCAGCTATATTTCGTGCATTTGTTTACTGTGTTTGCGCATCACTAGAGCTGCCAGACTCTAGCTGTGCAATGAGTCTTTTATATTGTGCCAGCTGTGTTTGCTGATCAGCTGTTAGAATTCTGTTGTTATTATTATTGTTTTGATGTATGGTAGCGGTCGAGTTTGAACTCGCCGCGGCGTGCTCTACATTCATCTCGCTCACACCACTCTCGTTAGATCTCAATCTAGCTGGTTGTCCCTTTTGCGTCTGCTTGGGATGTGATGTTGGTGCCGATGCATGGGCAAGGGGTGCGGGGGTCGATGGCAGAGTCGTTGTTTCTGCTAAAAATGTTGCCGTTAGGGTTGGCGCCATCAGGTCTGGTGCGTTCAGCACAGCTTTTGCTGACTTGGGCAACGACATCGGCGATAGCGACATGTCAGATAAATCGGAGATCAGGCCTGGCGATATGGTCGGCATAGAAGATGTAGAGGGTGTTTGTTTGGATTCTGACATTATTTAGGAGGTTTGTGAGTCAAATTGATTGAACTTGCAAAGAAGTGAAGTGCCGACGGCGCAGCGGAAGAGTTGGTAAAGTTAGTGTTTAAGTTGCGAATATTATTATTAATTATTGTTTGGCGACGGCAAGCCCAGATAAAGATTCTGCTTGAGGTTGGTTGGATAAGTTTTTGCTATTGCTTTTTGCAGATTTTTTAATATTTTTTTTTTTTGTTTGACGGCTTGTACACAAGGCGCAAAGATTTTGTTTGCTATTTAATTGAGTGTATTTGCCGACGGCAAAGCAAGTGAATTGGAGATGAAAGTGTGTTATAATGGTGTTGCGCCAAAGCTTAGATAATAGTAATTTATCTGGATATGTATTATTGTTGGTTCTAGTTCTGTGTGTTGACAAGAAGGTGATAAATAATGGCGGCACACAGGTAAATATAGGTAGGTATTTGTTAATGTTTGGTGTTATTATTGTTGTTGATAGGAGTGACGGCGAAACGCCTGAATTGTGAAAGGAATTTGTTTGTTATTATTTCTTCTAGCTGTTATTGTTGGTATTAATAGTTGTTAAGTGGCGATGAACCGCCAAGTTATTTTTATTATTATTTTAATTGTTTTTTTTTTTTTGTATATTTTTGTTTTTATATATTTTTTTTTTCGTTATGTAAGTTATGATAATAATTGTGCAATTTAAAATAATTATAATATAAGGATTAGTGTATGCGTTATGGTAATGATAAAAGTTTATGAAAGATGGGGAGAAAAGAGGCGAGCTGTGACAATGAGTGTCTGTGTGTGTGGCAGGTCGCCTTGTTGTGTTGGTTGTTGTCCGGGATAGAGGACAATGAGGTATCAGGCAGAAGGGAAAGCTAGCTCGAAGCACACACTGAACAAGAAGCGTATCCTGGACATGTGAAAGTTTCTGTCGAATTGATTATTGTGTCTACGATTGCCTGAACGGCTTGTTTGCGTTTGTTGTTGTTGTTGTGCAGTGTTGCAGCTGCGCTATTGTGCGCTCTCTCTTTCTCACTTGCTCCGTGCTCAAAGTGTGCCAGTGGTGCATGCATACACATGCATATGATGACTTATTGGTTTATTGTGTTAGGTGAGCTGTTAGGTTATGGCAATTGACGGGGAAAGAGATGTATATATGTATGGAAAAGTAATTGAGTACCTTGTGTGTCCTTTTTTGTTTTTGTTTAGTTGTATATTTGTGCTTTTGTGTCAATGTAGTTATGTGTGTGTGATTTTTGACAGTTGTTGCTCTTTTGTTGTGTGTGTGTGTTTGTGTATTTATATGTAGAAGTTTGTCCGTATACAGGCAATTGGATATATATATGTATATATACATCTACATATGAATATACATATATGTGTGTGATGACGGAGTAATTTGCTTATAGTTGAGCACACAGCATTTATTGTTTGATGTTGTTAGGTTATGTTATATTTAGTCGTTGTTTAGTAAGTTAGGATTATAGGTTAGGTGCGAGTAATTTATCAATTGACAGTGACGTTTTGGCACGGGTTAGCGGCAGAAAGTAGCGAAAACAGAGAGCTCATCTGTACGTATGTGTATACAAGTTTGTTAAATTAACAAGCGTATAGACATGTGCATGCATACATGCGGCAAGAATGAACAAAGGAAGACAAAGAAGAAAGGAATGTGCTAGAGGCTGCACGCACACAGAAACATACGTATGCACATATTTATGCAGTATGTATGCGCCAAGTGTTGCACACACACAAATGCACAGAAAAGTACACGTGTACAATTCCTTTCCCTCTATCTTTTCTCGACCACTATCCTCTCAGTTCCACTGTCCACACCACTGTTCCGTTGATTGCTATTTCACAATTTCACTATTTCACGTTTCTCGGAGTCTCAAAGTATAATTTAGTTTAAATTTTTACTTTATCTTTCACGATTTTCAGTTTTTCAATTTTTCAGTTTTCAATTTTCAGTCGACCGGCTAAGAGGAACACGTCTGTTCTGGGTAAGTGTCTTCATGCGAATGGGAATCGGGGATCGAACGGCAGGTTGCCAGGAGCGGGCAGGCAGGCGAGCGAGCGAACGAGCGAGCAGGAGAGGCAGCGAAACAGCAAGGCAGCGAGACAGCAAGGCAGCGAGGCAGCAGGGCAGCAAGGCAGCGAGACAGCTAGGCAGCAGGACATCGAGGCAGCAAGGCAGCGAGGCAGCAAGGCAGCGAGACAGCAAGGCAGCGAGACAGCAAGGCAGCGAGACAGCAAGGCAGCGAGACAGCAAGGCAGCGAGACAGCTAGGCAGCAGGACATCGAGACATCGAGACTCTCCACTCCAGTTCCAACTCCGGTTCCGACTCCAGATTTAGACTCCGACTCCAACTCAATGGCCGCTCACTCACTCGCCCAGGCGGCCGACTCCAATTGGGAACGTGAATGCGCTCAATCTCCAATTCCCAGACCAGAAATTTATTTATTGATATATATTTCATTAGAGATGGATAAACGTTACAAATGTTGGTGCATTTTTGATGATATATGTTAGTGGGTATTTTGTGGTTATGATTAAGTCTTAAGACTATAAAACAAATGTTTTGAATTTGATTCGATTTGATTGTGTGTAAGGTACATTGTGTGATTAGTGAGAATAAATATAAAATAAGTTGTTGTAATTGTATTAAATACTAGGTATTGGATGTTACATGGTATACATTAGTTGTGGTTTGATAAGAGTGGATGTAATATACAATTGGGGCTTGTGCGGCGTCAGTAAATAATTTTTAATATAAGCCAGCAGGTAATTGACAGGAGTTATGCTGTTTATGCGTTGATGAGTATGAGAGAGAAAATCTTTTGTTTTGGATTGAAACATTTTGGAGAGATCATGTGTATTCTTTGCATTTTTAGAAATTATTTTTTGAAAGTCTAGACGATAAAAGATAGGGTGGCATGCTCACAATGTGCATGGGCAAGCTTTTGCGCATGTGTGTGAGTGTCTGTGATTTTGTTGGTATTTTGTTATGACAGTGCGTGTGCTTGCGCTCGTGCGTATATCTGACAACAAATACATACCAGCAAGTTTGTGCGCTTGCAAGTACATATATATGTATGTGTGAATATATAATTGCGACGAGTGTGCAGCGATAGGTAAATTGCCACCGTATGATAGGATTACATGGCGACTTGTTATGATATGGACACTATAATTGGCAGCAGCGATAATATTACATCATCGAGGCGTGCCATTTGATCGTCAAGTGAGATTCTATATAAGATTGGGGCAGGTAATTGAAAAAGTTCATCAAATATTTTGTTATTAAATTTAGGACTGGATCCCTCGAAAATATTTCAATGGAGAAAGTTACTATATATACATGTGTGCAATTGCAATAGTAAGACTGCTGAGCCGGTGCCATTCTCTCACACTCGAAAAGGCAGTTTCCTTGGTAGAAAACATTGGCATTAGCTGAGCAATCCGGGAACCTAAGTGGCTCTTGTATTACAATCTGCCACATATAGAAGTATTAAGGAGAGTATTTAAATTATATGTAATTAATGCACATATATATACATACATGTATGTACATATATGCGCATACATGCATGTATATACATACATGCACGCACATACATACATATATATAAGTAGTGAATGAATCTTATTGATTATAGATGAAGCGGTTTTTGATGTTGTTGCTGGGGCTGCTATTCGGCGGCGGCTGCTGGTGTTGCTAAACGGCTGCTAATGAAGATAGTTGCCAGCTTCGTGCAGCAGCACTTTGTTGTTGATGTTGATTGTTGTTTTTGCAGCCGCTGGTTGACATGTTTTGCTGGTGACGGTAGCGAGGATGATGATGGTGAAGTTCAATCAGCTGGGCTATACTTGGGCTGAGTGCGTTGTCTTTGTGGTTGCGCGTGCGTGTAAGTGTATGATAGTAGCGGCGTTATGTGTCTGTGTGCGCACTGGAGGGGATGCAAATAGGCGGCAATGGGATGGGCCGGCGGCAGGCGGGCTGGCGCGTCTGTGTGCGAGTATATAATTCTGTGATGGTGAGGCAACGTTTGCTGGGCATTGGTTATGTGAGTGTGTGCCAGCATACGGAAGTGTGTGCTGGATATTTATTTGGGCACGCGTTTGAGTGTGAGCGAGTGCGTGCATCTGATGTTGGGCGCAATTGCGAAGGATGACTATAAGCGATGCAGGCAAACACACATACGCATAGGTGTTTTATATCAGTGAAAGTTGTAGAAAGGTAAGTAAGTAAAGGTAGGTTTGAAAGATGTTTATGAAAGAGGTAAGTTGGAGTTTCTTTTCTTTTCAGTTAGTTGATAGGTTATTTGTTCAGAGCCTTAGATGTAGCTGGATGAGGGTGAAGCTGCTATTTGAGTGGAGTCGTCTCCATGTCGGAAAATTCCTTGCATTTTCTGCTGCACATCACTCATGTAGCGAGTCAACTTGTCTAGTTGTTCTTGTTGCCTTTTGGCAAGCTTAACCAATAGTTGGGTGGTTGAGTTATGCTCAGTGGAAGGAAGAACAGGGGTTTGATGATGTTGTTGTTGTGGTGGCTGTTGCTGAAACTCAGCATCGATTTGCATTGGCGTAGGCTCGTGCTGGTTCAAGTGGTGAGCAGAGGCAGCATTATGTCGTGTGGACGTAAGTGTATCTAGGTGTTGGCGCTTCATAAGAACAGTTTGATCACGATTGATCATCGAACCAAACTGTTCAATTTGACGCTGCTGTTGCTGTTGTTGGATGTTTTGAGTTTTGGGCCATCTTAGGCGCGGGTCCAAATTTGCGGAAGTTCTTGATATATTTCTCGTTGCAGCTGGTGTTGATGTTGTTGTTACTGCTGCTATTGAGGATGAAAGATTGGCGCTTGGTGCCGGTTTGATAGAGTTATGAACTGGAATGGTGTCAGAATTAAGATTGTTAATTGGGATATTGTTGTTATTATTAATGATGGGAATATTTGCGGCTTTGATAACATTTGATCGTTGCCTTTGCGCAAGCGCACGTTCCATTTGTGCTCGCTTGTGTTGTTTTGATTTTTGCTTGCGCGCTTTGGCTTTTTGTTTTTTATTTGTTGGCTTGGGCAAAGACAGCAATGTCGGCAGCTGTTGTTGCAATGGCAATTGCAATTGCAATGGCATATGAGTCTGTTGACGTTGCTGCGAGCGTATTTGTCGCCTTTGCTGCCGCTGAATATTCGGACTGCTTTGTCTCGGTAGCAGTTGCTGCCTTGACTGAACGTTCCGAATGTTTGTATTTGATATTAGGTTTGATTTCAGCAAGTCAAGATATAAGGGGCAGCCCTTATAATTGGCCGTGCGTGATTGGGAGCAGGTGACACAGTTTGCCGGTAAATTGATAGGCTTAGTACATTGTTGCGATAAATGCTCCTGGCCGCATTTCACGCAGCGCGGATTGTGACGACAGTAGCGCGCCGTGTGATTGTATCGTTGGCAGCGGTGGCATTGAGGCAGTTTCCTGTCGTCGGTTTGTGGCCACTCAAAACGGACTAAGAATTTGCATAATTCTTGGACGTTGAAAATTGTTGTTGGATTCTTTATTGAATTATGAGCTAATTTAATAAAGAATAGATTCGGGCAGTGATGACCGGGATTACTGCGATTCCGATAAACAGGGTTATATACATTACGTATTATGTAGCCCATATCGGATAGCTCATTTCGAAATTTTGGTCGTGCTAATGGAGGCGTGAATGCCTCGTACGACAACCCGAATTGAGCGTTCATCACGTTTCTGGTAAGTATTGAAGTTAATGGAGCTGTCAGTTTCAAGGATATGTATGATATGTTCGTGTGTTTGAGTCGATTTGGGTATGATTCGTAGGATGCAAAGACGGCAATGTCGGCAGCTGTTGTTGCAATGGCAATTGCAATTGCAGTGGCATATGAGTCTGTTGACGTTGCTGCGAGCGTATTTGTCGCCTTTGCTGCCGCTGAATATTCGGATTGCTTTGTCTCGGTAGCAGTTGCTGCCTTGACTGAACGTTCCGAATGTTTGTATTTGATATTAGTTTTGATTTCAGCAAGTCAAGATATAAGGGGCAGCCCTTATAATTGGCCGTGTGTGATTGGGAGCAGTTGGCACAGTTTGCCGGTAAATTGATAGGCTTAGTACATTGTTGCGATAAATGCACCTGGCCGCATTTCACGCAGCGCGGATTGTGACGACAGTAGCGCGCCGTGTGATTGTATCGTTGGCAGCGGTGGCATTGAGGCAGTTTCCTGTCGTCGGTTTGTGGCCACTCAAAACGGACTAAGAATTTGCATAATTCTTGGACGTTGAAAATTGTTGTTGGATTCTTTATTGAATTATGAGCTAATTCAATAAAGAATAGATTCGGGCAGTGATGACCGGGATTACTGCGATTCCGATAAACAGGGTTATATACATTACGTATTATGTAGCCCATATCGGATAGCTCATTTCGAATTTGGGTCGTGCTAATGGAGGCGTGAATGCCTCGTACGACAACCCGAATTGAGCGTTCATCACGTTTCTGGTAAGTATTGAAGTTAATGGAGCTGTCAGTTTCAAGGATATCTATGATATGTTCGTGTGTTTGAGTCGATTTGGGTATGATTCGTAGGATGCCAGGGCCACCCAATTTTAGGCCGTAGTCGACTATGGGTGGATTGTGCCCGTTTAATTTGGCCACTAACGAATCAATGCCATTCCAATTGGATTCATTATGTTGAACGCATATTTGTGGGGGCTTGAACTGTTTTGGAACAGGATTAAAGTTTGTATGTTGCTCGTGTTGTTGTTGGATGGGGGCAGAAAGGAAGTTAGTCACAATATTGGGGGGAGCGTTGGTGACAGCATTGTAAAAGGGGATTGTTGTTGAAGCAGCCGGAATTGAAGCTGTTTTTGGGGTAGCTGCTATTGCTGCTGTTTGAGCCGTCGGTGCGTTGTGAGTTGAGGTTGTTGTTGTGGGAGCTAACATTGGTGAGGATGGTGGACATGCTGTCAGAGCTGATTGTACAGCAGAAGCGAGGCTATTGATCATAGCGTTCGCTTGTCGCTGTTTAGGCGGCGATTACGATTTTGGTTGTAGCTGATGGTCGGACGCATCTAGATCGGATTCGGATAGAAGACTGAATCGATTTGATGCTAGTCGTGCATTGCTAGATGTATATTGTTGCGTCAGACGGGATTTGGCTGAGATTTTTCGGTTTAGGATGCGTGCAGTCTTCCGCCGAGTCTGACTAACAGCTTTAGTTGATATGAGTTGTTGCTTATGGAACAGCTTTTCGCCAGATATGGGCAAATTGCTATTGTTGCAATCATCGTTGTTGCTGCTGGTGGGGCTGCTGCTGGTTCCGCTGCGAATAATTGTGATTTGTGCCAAGGGAGCAGCATTATTGTGAGCCAGTGCGGCTGCGTATGATGGGAACGATGGAGTTTCAGTTGTTGTTGTTGTTGTTGCCGTTGCTGTTGTTAAAAAAGGGGGAGCAACGGCTGTAGCAGGTGGAGCTGGTGTGTTGACTATCTTTCGCGATGCAGAAATCATCAGTAGATTAGCTGCTGTTGACGTAGATGGTCCACTATCGATACCCTCAATATCAATAAAAAGGTCACTTGAAGAGTGTCCTTCGTTTTTATTTTTCTTAATATTATTAATGTTGCTGTTATAGATATTGTGATTATAGTTGGCATGTCCAGCTATATTTCGTGCATTTGTTTACTGTGTTTGCGCATCACTAGAGCTGCCAGACTCTAGCTGTGCAATGAGTCTTTTATATTGTGCCAGCTGTGTTTGCTGATCAGCTGTTAGAATTCTGTTGTTATTATTATTGTTTTGATGTATGGTAGCGGTCGAGTTTGAACTCGCCGCGGCGTGCTCTACATTCATCTCGCTCGCACCACTCTCGTTAGATCTTAATCTAGCTGGTTGTCCCTTTTGCGTCTGCTTGGGATGTGATGTTGGTGCCGATGCATGGGCAAGGGGTGCGGGGGTCGATGGCAGAGTCGTTGTTTCTGCTAAAAATGTTGCCGTTACGGTTGGCGCCATCAGGTCTGGTGCGTTCAGCACAGCTTTTGCTGACTTGGGCAACGACATCGGCGATAGTGACATGTCAGATAAATCGGAGATCAGGCCTGGCGATATGGTCGGCATAGAAGATGTAGAGGGTGTTTGTTTGGATTCTGACATTATTTAGGAGGTTTGTGAGTCAAATTGATTGAACTTGCAAAGAAGTGAAGTGCCGACGGCGCAGCGGAATAGTTGGTAAAGTTAGTGTTTAAGTTGCGAATATTATTATTAATTATTGTTTGGCGACGGCAAGCCCAGATAAAGATTCTGCTTGAGGTTGGTTGGATAAGTTTTTGCTATTGCTTTTTGCAGATTTTTTAATATTTTTTTTTTTTTGTTTGACGGCTTGTACACAAGGCGCAAAGATTTTGTTTGCTATTTAATTGAGTGTATTTGCCGACGGCAAAGCAAGTGAATTGGAGATGAAAGTGTGTTTTAATGGTGTTGCGCCAAAGCTTAGATAATAGTAATTTATCTGGATATGTATTATTGTTGGTTCTAGTTCTGTGTGTTGACAAGAAGGTGATAAATAATGGCGGCACACAGGTAAATATAGGTAGGTATTTGTTAATGTTTGGTGTTATTATTGTTGTTGATAGGAGTGACGGCGAAACGCCTGAATTGTGAAAGGAATTTGTTTGTTATTATTTCTTCTAGCTGTTATTGTTGGTATTAATAGTTGTTAAGTGGCGATGAACCGCCAAGTTATTTTTATTATTATTTTAATTGTTTTTTTTTTTTGTATATTTTTGTTTTTATATATTTTTTTTTTCGTTATGTAAGTTATGATAATAATTGTGCAATTTAAAATAATTATAATATAAGGATTAGTGTATGCGTTATGGTAATGATAAAAGTTTATGAAAGATGGGGAGAAAAGAGGCGAGCTGTGACAATGAGTGTCTGTGTGTGTGGCAGGTCGCCTTGTTGTGTTGGTTGTTGTCCGGGATAGAGGACAATGAGGTATCAGGCAGAAGGGAAAGCTAGCTCGAAGCACACACTGAACAAGAAGCGTATCCTGGACATGTGAAAGTTTCTGTCGAATTGATTATTGTGTCTACGATTGCCTGAACGGCTTGTTTGCGTTTGTTGTTGTTGTTGTGCAGTGTTGCAGCTGCGCTATTGTGCGCTCTCTCTTTCTCACTTGCTCCGTGCTCAAAGTGTGCCAGTGGGCAAGTCGGAGAGGGGGGGATCGGAGGAGAAGTGTCACTTTGAGAGACCGCTAGATGTTAAGTGATTGTCTAATTGTGACGTGACCAAGATTACATATAAGCATGTGCATACATATAAACATGCATATGCATATTAGGTAAGTGGAACTGATGTGCAAGCGTATGTGTATATGTGTGGTTATATAAATGAGTGTAGTTTCTTTGTAAAGTTTGTGTAGTATGTGTTTTTCAGTTTTGAGTAGAGATGATGAGTATATACGTTAATGTGTGATTTGAGTGTGTGTGTAAGGGTAAGCGTATATGTATAAGAGTGCGAATGTATGTGGAGCTCGCTATAGAGCTAGTTGCGTGACGGCAACTGTATTATGGCTAATCTGGACGGCATATGCATGCATACACATGCATATGATGACTTATTGGTTTATTGTGTTAGGTGAGCTGTTAGGTTATGGAAATTGACGGGGAAAGAGATGTATATATGTATGGAAAAGTAATTGAGTACCTTGTGTGTCCTTTTTTGTTTTTGTTTAGTTGTATATTTGTGCTTTTGTGTCAATGTAGTTATGTGTGTGTGATTTTTGACAGTTGTTATAAGGAAATTGCTCTTTTGTTGTGTGTGTGTGTTTGTGTATTTATATGTAGAAGTTTGTCCGTATACAGGCAATTGGATATATATATGTATATATACATCTACATATGAATATACATATATGTGTGTGATGACGGAGTAATTTGCTTATAGTTGAGCACACAGCATTTATTGTTTGATGTTGTTAGGTTATGTTATATTTAGTCGTTGTTTAGTAAGTTAGGATTATAGGTTAGGTGCGAGTAATTTGTCAATTGACAGTGACGTTTTGGCACGGGTTAGCGGCAGAAAGTAGCGAAAACAGAGAGCTCATCTGTACGTATGTGTATACAAGTTTGTTAAATTAACAAGCGTATAGACATGTGCATGCATACATGCGGCATGAAAGAACAAAGGAAGACAAAGAAGAAAGGAATGTGCTAGAGGCTGCACACACACAGAGACATACGTATGCACATATTTATGCAGTATGTATGCGCCAAGTGTTGCACACACACAAATGCACAGAAAAGTACACGTGTACAATTCCTTTCCCTCTATCTTTTCTCGACCACTATCCTCTCAGTTCCACTGTCCACACCACTGTTCCGTTGATTGCTATTTCACAATTTCACGTTTCTCGGAGTCTCAAAGTATAATTTAGTTTAAATTTTTACTTTATCTTTCACGATTTTCAGTTTTTCAATTTTTCAGTTTTCAATTTTCAGTCGACCGGCTAAGAGGAACACGTCTGTTCTGGGTAAGTGTCTTCATGCGAATGGGAATCGGGGATCGAACGGCAGGTTGCCAGGAGCGGGCAGGCAGGCGAGCGAGCAGGAGAGGCAGCGAAACAGCAAGGCAGCGAGACAGCAAGGCAGCGAGGCAGCAGGGCAGCAAGGCAGCGAGACAGCTAGGCAGCAGGACATCGAGGCAGCAAGGCAGCGAGGCAGCAAGGCAGCGAGACAGCAAGGCAGCGAGACAGCAAGGCAGCGAGACAGCAAGGCAGCGAGACAGCTAGGCAGCAGGACATCGAGACATCGAGACTCTCAACTCCAGTTCCAGCTCCGGTTCCGACTCCAGATTTAGACTCCGACTCCAACTCAATGGCCGCTCACTCACTCGCCCAGGCGGCCGACTCCAATTGGGAACGTGAATGCGCTCAATCTCCAATTCCCAGACCAGAAATTTATTTATTGATATATATTACATTAGAGATGGATAAACGTTACAAATGTTGGTGCATTTTTGATGATATATGTTAGTGGGTATTTTGTGGTTATGATTAAGTCTTAAGACTATAAAACAAATGTTTTGAATTTGATTCGATTTGATTGTGTGTAAGGTACATTGTGTGATTAGTGAGAATAAATATAAAATAAGTTGTTGTAATTGTATTAAATACTAGGTATTGGATGTTACATGGTATACATTAGTTGTGGTTTGATAAGAGTGGATGTAATATACAATTGGGGCTTGTGCGGCGTCAGTAAATAATTTTTAATATAAGCCAGCAGGTAATTGACAGGAGTTATGCTGTTTATGCGTTGATGAGTATGAGAGAGAAAATCTTTTGTTTTGGATTGAAACATTTTGGAGAGATCATGTGTATTCTTTGCATTTTTAGAAATTATTTTTTGAAAGTCTAGACGATAAAAGATAGGGTGGCATGCTCACAATGTGCATGGGCAAGCTTTTGCGCATGTGTGTGAGTGTCTGTGATTTTGTTGGTATTTTGTTATGACAGTGCGTGTGCTTGCGCTCGTGCGTATATCTGACAACAAATACATACCAGCAAGTTTGTGCGCTTGCAAGTACATATATATGTATGTGTGAATATATAATTGCGACGAGTGTGCAGCGATAGGTAAATTGCCACCGTATGATAGGATTACATGGCGACTTGTTATGATATGGACACTATAATTGGCAGCAGCGATAATATTACATCATCGAGGCGTGCCATTTGATCGTCAAGTGAGATTCTATATAAGATTGGGGCAGGTAATTGAAAAAGTTCATCAAATATTTTGTTATTAAATTTAGGACTGCATCCCTCGAAAATATTTCAATGGAGAAAGTTACTATATATACATGTGTGCAATTGCAATAGTAAGACTGCTGAGCCGGTGCCATTCTCTCACACTCGAAAAGGCAGTTTCCTTGGTAGAAAACATTGGCATTAGCTGAGCAATCCGGGAACCTAAGTGGCTCTTGTATTACAATCTGCCACATATAGAAGTATTAAGGAGAGTATTTAAATTATATGTAATTAATGCACATATATATACATACATGTATGTACATATATGCGCATACATGCATGTATATACATACATGCACGCACATACATACATATATATAAGTAGTGAATGAATCTTATTGATTATAGATGAAGCTGTTTTTGATGTTGTTGCTGGGGCTGCTATTCGGCGGCGGCTGCTGGTGTTGCTAAACGGCTGCTAATGAAGATAGTTGCCAGCTTCGTGCAGCAGCACTTTGTTGTTGATGTTGATTGTTGTTTTTGCAGCCGCTGGTTGACATGCTTTGCTGGTGACGGTAGCGAGGATGATGATGGTGAAGTTCAATCAGCTGGGCTATACTTGGGCTGAGTGCGTCTTTGTGGTTGCGTGTGCGTGTAAGTGTATGATAGTAGCGGCGTTATGCGTCTGTGTGCGCACTGGAGGGGATGCAAATAGGCGGCAATGGGATGGGCCGGCGGCTGGCGCGTCTGTGTGCGAGTATATAATTCTGTGATGGTGAGGCAACGTTTGCTGGGCATTGGTTATGTGAGTGTGTGCCAGCATACGGAAGTGTGTGCTGGATATTTATTTGGGCACGCGTTTGAGTGTGAGCGAGTGCGTGCATCTGATGTTGGGCGCAATTGCGAAGGATGACAATAAGCGATGCAGGCAAACACACATACGCATAGGTCTTTTATATAAGTGAAAGTTGTAGAAAGGTAAGTAAGTAAAGGTAGGTTTGAAAGATGTTTATGAAAGAGGTAAGTTGGAGTTTCTTTTCTTTTCAGTTAGTTGATAGGTTATTTGTTCAGAGCCTTAGATGGAGCTGGATGAGGGTGAAGCAGCTATTTGAGTGGAGTCGTCTCCATGTCGGAAAATTCCTTGCATTTTCTGCTGCACATCACTCATGTAGCGAGTCAACTTGTCTAGTTGTTCTTGTTGCCTTTGGGCAAGCTTAACCAATAGTTGGGTGGTTGAGTTATGCTCAGTGGAAGGAAGAATAGGGGTTTGATGATGTTGTTGTTGTGGTGGCTGTTGCTGAAACTCAGCATCGATTTGCATTGGCGTAGGCTCGTGCTGGTTCAAGTGGTGAGCAGAGGCAGCATTATGTCGTGTGGACGTAAGTGTATCTAGGTGTTGGCGCTGCATAAGAACAGTTTGATCACGATTGATCATCGAACCAAACTGTTCAATTTGACGCTGCTGTTGCTGTTGTTGGATGTTTTGAGTTTTGGGCCATCTTAGGCGCGGGTCCAAATTTGCGGAAGTTCTTGATACATTTCTCGTTGCAGCTGGTGTTGATGTTGTTGTTACTGCTGCTATTGAGGATGAAAGATTGGCGCTTGGTGCCGGTTTGATAGAGTTATGAACTGGAATGGTGTCAGAATTAACATTGTTAATTGGGATATTGTTGTTATTATTAATGATGGGAATATTTGCGGCTTTGATAACATTTGATCGTTGCCATTGCGCAAGCGCACGTTCCATTTGTGCTCGCTTGTGTTGTTTTGATTTTTGCTTGCGCGCTTTGGCTTTTTGTTTTTTATTTGTTGGCTTGGGCAAAGACAGCAATGTCGGCAGCTGTTGTTGCAATGGCAATTGCAATTGCAGTGGCATATGAGTCTGTTGACGTTGCTGCGAGCGTATTTGTCGCCTTTGCTGCCGCTGAATATTCGGACTGCTTTGTCTCGGTAGCAGTTGCTGCCTTGACTGAACGTTCCGAATGTTTGTATTTGATATTAGTTTTGATTTCAGCAAGTCAAGATATAAGGGGCAGCCCTTATAATTGGCCGTGTGTGATTGGGAGCAGTTGGCACAGTTTGCCGGTAAATTGATAGGCTTAGTACATTGTTGCGATAAATGCTCCTGGCCGCATTTCACGCAGCGCGGATTGTGACGACAGTAGCGCGCCGTGTGATTGTATCGTTGGCAGCGGTGGCATTGAGGCAGTTTCCTGTCGTCGGTTTGTGGCCACTCAAAACGGACTAAGAATTTGCATAATTCTTGGACGTTGAAAATTGTTGTTGGATTCTTTATTGAATTATGAGCTAATTCAATAAAGAATATATTCGGGCAGTGATGACCGGGATTACTGCGATTCCGATAAACAGGGTTATATACATTACGTATTATGTAGCCCATATCGGATAGCTCTTTTCGAAATTTTGGTCGTGCTAATGGAGGCGTGAATGCCTCGTACGACAACCCGAATTGAGCGTTCATCACGTTTCTGGTAAGTATTGAAGTTAATGGAGCTGTCAGTTTCAAGGATATGTATGATATGTTCGTGTGTTTGAGTCGATTTGGGTATGATTCGTAGGATGCAAAGACGGCAATGTCGGCAGCTGTTGTTGCAATGGCAATTGCAATTGCAGTGGCATATGAGTCTGTTGACGTTGCTGCGAGCGTATTTGTCGCCTTTGCTGCCGCTGAATATTCGGATTGCTTTGTCTCGGTAGCAGTTGCTGCCTTGACTGAACGTTCCGAATGTTTGTATTTGATATTAGTTTTGATTTCAGCAAGTCAAGATATAAGGGGCAGCCCTTATAATTGGCCGTGTGTGATTGGGAGCAGTTGGCACAGTTTGCCGGTAAATTGATAGGCTTAGTACATTGTTGCGATAAATGCTCCTGGCCGCATTTCACGCAGCGCGGATTGTGACGACAGTAGCGCGCCGTGTGATTGTATCGTTGGCAGCGGTGGCATTGAGGCAGTTTCCTGTCGTCGGTTTGTGGCCACTCAAAACGGACTAAGAATTTGCATAATTCATGGACGTTGAAAATTGTTGTTGGATTCTTTATTGAATTATGAGCTAATTCAATAAAGAATAGATTCGGGCAGTGATGACCGGGATTACTGCGATTCCGATAAACAGGGTTATATACATTACGTATTATGTAGCCCATATCGGATAGCTCATTTCGAATTTTGGTCGTGCTAATGGAGGCGTGAATGCCTCGTACGACAACCCGAATTGAGCGTTCATCACGTTTCTGGTAAATATTGAAGTTAATGGAGCTGTCAGTTTCAAGGATATGTATGATATGTTCGTGTGTTTGAGTCGATTTGGGTATGATTCGTAGGATGCCAGGGCCACCCAATTTTAGGCCGTAGTCGACTATGGGTGGATTGTGCCCGTTTAATTTGGCCACTAACGAATCAATGCCATTCCAATTGGATTCATTATGTTGAACGCATATTTGTGGGGGCTTGAACTGTTTTGGAACAGGATTAAAGTTTGTATGTTGCTCGTGTTGTTGTTGGATGGGGGCAGAATGGAAGTTAGTCACAATATTGGGGGAGCGTTGGTGACAGCATTGTAAAAGGGGATTGTTGTTGAAGCAGTCGGAATTGAAGCTGTTTTTGGGGTAGCTGCTATTGCTGCTGTTTGAGACGTCGGTGCGTTGTGAGTTGAGGTTGTTGTTGTGGGAGCTAACATTGGTGAGGATGGTGGACATGCTGTCAGAGCTGATTGTACAGCAGAAGCGAGGCTATTGATCATAGCGTTCGCTTGTCGCTGTTTAGGCGGCGATTACGATTTTGGTTGTAGCTGATGGTCGGACGCATCTAGATCGGATTCGGATAGAAGACTGAATCGATTTGATGCTAGTCGTGCATTGCTAGATGTATATTGTTGCGTCAGACGGGATTTGGCTGAGATTTTTCGGTTTAGGATGCGTGCAGTCTTCCGCCGAGTCTGACTAACAGCTTTAGTTGATATGAGTTGTTGCTTATGGAACAGCTTTTCGCCAGATATGGGCAAATTGCTATTGTTGCAATCATCGTTGTTGCTGCTGGTGGGGCTGCTGCTGGTTCCGCTGCGAATAATTGTGATTTGTGCCAAGGGAGCAGCATTATTGTGAGCCAGTGCGGCTGCGTATGATGGGAACGATGGAGTTTCAGTTGTTGTTGTTGTTGTTGTTGTTGCCGTTGCTGTTGTTAAAAAAGGGGGAGCAACGGCTGTAGCAGGTGGAGCTGGTGTGTTGACTATCTTTCGCGATGCAGAAATCATCAGTAGATTAGCTGCTGTTGACGTAGATGGTCCACTATCGATACCCTCAATATCAATAAAAAGGTCACTTGAAGAGTGTCCTTCGTTTTTATTTTTCTTAATATTATTAATGTTGCTGTTATAGATATTGTGATTATAGTTGGCATGTCCAGCTATATTTCGTGCATTTGTTTACTGTGTTTGCGCATCACTAGAGCTGCCAGACTCTAGCTGTGCAATGAGTCTTTTATATTGTGCCAGCTGTGTTTGCTGATCAGCTGTTAGAATTCTGTTGTTATTATTATTGTTTTGATGTATGGTAGCGGTCGAGTTTGAACTCGCCGCGGCGTGCTCTACATTCATCTCGCTCGCACCACTCTCGTTAGATCTCAATCTAGCTGGTTGTCCCTTTTGCGTCTGCTTGGGATGTGATGTTGGTGCCGATGCATGGGCAAGGGGTGCGGGGGTCGATGGCAGAGTCGTTGTTTCTGCTAAAAATGTTGCCGTTAGGGTTGGCGCCATCAGGTCTGGTGCGTTCAGCACAGCTTTTGCTGACTTGGGCAACGACATCGGCGATAGCGACATGTCAGATAAATCGGAGATCAGGCCTGGCGATATGGTCGGCATAGAAGATGTAGAGGGTGTTTGTTTGGATTCTGACATTATTTAGGAGGTTTGTGAGTCAAATTGATTGAACTTGCAAAGAAGTGAAGTGCCGACGGCGCAGCGGAATAGTTGGTAAAGTTAGTGTTTAAGTTGCGAATATTATTATTAATTATTGTTTGGCGACGGCAAGCCCAGATAAAGATTCTGCTTGAGGTTGGTTGGATAAGTTTTTGCTATTGCTTTTTGCAGATTTTTTAATATTTTTTTTTTTTGTTTGACGGCTTGTACACAAGGCGCAAAGATTTTGTTTGCTATTTAATTGAGTGTATTTGCCGACGGCAAAGCAAGTGAATTGGAGATGAAAGTGTGTTTTAATGGTGTTACGCCAAAGCTTAGATAATAGTCATTTATCTGGATATGTATTATTGTTGGTTCTAGTTCTGTGTGTTGACAAGAAGGTGATAAATAATGGCGGCACACAGGTAAATATAGGTAGGTATTTGTTAATGTTTGGTGTTATTATTGTTGTTGATAGGAGTGACGGCGAAACGCCTGAATTGTGAAAGGAATTTGTTTGTTATTATTTCTTCTAGCTGTTATTGTTGGTATTAATAGTTGTTAAGTGGCGATGAACCGCCAAGTTATTTTTATTATTATTTTAATTGTTTTTTTTTTTTTTGTATATTTTTGTTTTTATATATTTTTTTTTTCGTTATGTAAGTTATGATAATAATTGTGCAATTTAAAATAATTATAATATAAGGATTAGTGTATGCGTTATGGTAATGATAAAAGTTTATGAAAGATGGGGAGAAAAGAGGCGAGCTGTGACAATGAGTGTCTGTGTGTGTGGCAGGTCGCCTTGTTATGTTGGTTGTTGTCCGGGATAGAGGACAATGAGGTATCAGGCAGAAGGGAAAGCTAGCTCGAAGCACACACTGAACAAGAAGCGTATCCTGGACATGTGAAAGTTTCTGTCGAATTGATTATTGTGTCTACGATTGCCTGAACGGCTTGTTTGCGTTTGTTGTTGTTGCTGTGCAGTGTTGCAGCTGCGCTATTGTGCGCTCTCTCTTTCTCACTTGCTCCGTGCTCAAAGTGTGCCAGTGGGCAAGGCGGAGAGGGGGGGATCGGAGGGGAAGTGTCACTTTGAGAGACCGCTAGATGTTAAGTGATTGTCTAATTGTGACGTGACCAAGATTACATATAAGCATGTGCATACATATAAACATGCATATGCATGCATACACATGCATATGATGACTTATTGGTTTATTGTGTTAGGTGAGCTGTTTGGTTATGGCAATTGACGGGGAAAGAGATGTATATATGTATGGAAAAGTAATTGAGTACCTTGTGTGTCCTTTTTTGTTTTTGTTTAGTTGTATATTTGTGCTTTTGTGTCAATGTAGTTATGTGTGTGTGATTTTTGACAGTTGTTATAAGGAAATTGCTCTTTTGTTGTGTGTGTGTGTTTGTGTATTTATATGTAGAAGTTTGTCCGTATACAGGCAATTGGATATATATATGTATATATACATCTACATATGAATATACATATATGTGTGTGATGACGGAGTAATTTGCTTATAGTTGAGCACACAGCATTTATTGTTTGATGTTGTTAGGTTATGTTATATTTAGTCGTTGTTTAGTAAGTTAGGATTATAGGTTAGGTGCGAGTAATTTGTCAATTGACAGTGACGTTTTGGCACGGGTTAGCGGCAGAAAGTAGCGAAAACAGAGAGCTCATCTGTACGTATGTGTATACAAGTTTGTTAAATTAACAAGCGTATAGACATGTGCATGCATACATGCGGCATGAAAGAACAAAGGAAGACAAAGAAAGGAATGTGCTAGAGGCTGCACACACACAGAAACATACGTATGCACATATTTATGCAGTATGTATGCGCCAAGTGTTGCACACACACAAATGCACAGAAAAGTACACGTGTACAATTCCTTTCCCTCTATCTTTTCTCGACCACTATCCTCTCAGTTCCACTGTCCACACCACTGTTCCGTTGATTGCTATTTCACAATTTCACTATTTCACGTTTCTCGGAGTCTCAAAGTATAATTTAGTTTAAATTTTTACTTTATCTTTCACGATTTTCAGTTTTTCAATTTTTCAGTTTTCAATTTTCAGTCGACCGGCTAAGAGGAACACGTCTGTTCTGGGTAAGTGTCTTCATGCGAATGGGAATCGGGGATCGAACGGCAGGTTGCCAGGAGCGGGCAGGCAGGCGAGCGAGCGAACGAGCGAGCAGGAGAGGCAGCGAAACAGCAAGGCAGCGAGGCAGCAGGGCAGCAAGGCAGCGAGACAGCTAGGCAGCAGGACATCGAGGCAGCAAGGCAGCGAGGCAGCGAGACAGCAAGGCAGCGAGGACAGCAAGGCAGCGAGACAGTAAGGCAGCGAGACAGCAAGGCAGCGAGACAGCTAGGCAGCAGGACATCGAGACATCGAGACTCTCCACTCCAGTTCCAACTCCGGTTCCGACTCCAGATTCAGACTCCGACTCCAACTCAATGGCCGCTCACTCACTCGCCCAGGCGGCCGACTCCAATTGGGAACGTGAATGCGCTCAATCTCCAATTCCCAGACCAGAAATTTATTTATTGATATATATTACATTAGAGATGGATAAACGTTACAAATGTTGGTGCATTTTTGATGATATATGTTAGTGGGTATTTTGTGGTTATGATTAAGTCTTAAGACTATAAAACAAATGTTTTGAATTTGATTCGATTTGATTGTGTGTAAGGTACATTGTGTGATTAGTGAGAATAAATATAAAATAAGTTGTTGTAATTGTATTAAATACTAGGTATTGGATGTTACATGGTATACATTAGTTGTGGTTTATAAGAGTGGATGTAATATACAATTGGGGCTTGTGCGGCGTCAGTAAATAATTTTTACCATAAGCCAGCAGGTAATTGACAGGAGTTATGCTGTTTATGCGTTGATGAGTATGAGAGAGAAAATCTTTTGTTTTGATTGAAACATTTTGGAGAGATCATGTGTATTCTTTGCATTTTTAGAAATTATTTTTTTGAAAGTCTAGACGATAAAAGATAGGGTGGCATGCTCACAATGTGCATGGGCAAGCTTTTGCGCATGTGTGTGAGTGTCTGTGATTTTGTTGGTATTTTGTTATGACAGTGCGTGTGCTTGCGCTCGTGCGTATATCTGACAACAAATACATACCAGCAAGTTTGTGCGCTTGCAAGTACATATATATGTATGTGTGAATATATAATTGCGACGAGTGTGCAGCGATAGGTAAATTGCCACCGTATGATAGGATTACATGGCGACTTGTTATGATATGGACACTATAATTGGCAGCAGCGATAATATTACATCATCGAGGCGTGCCATTTGATCGTCAAGTGAGATTCTATATAAGATTGGGGCAGGTTATTGAAAAAGTTCATCAAATATTTTGTTATTAAATTTAGGACTGCATCCCTCGAAAATATTTCAATGGAGAAAGTTACTATATATACATGTGTGCAATTGCAATAGTAAGACTGCTGAGCCGGTGCCATTCTCTCACACTCGAAAAGGCAGTTTCCTTGGTAGAAAACATTGGCATTAGCTGAGCAATCCGGGAACCTAAGTGGCTCTTGTATTACAATCTGCCACATATAGAAGTATTAAGGAGAGTATTTAAATTATATGTAATTAATGCACATATATATATACATACATGTATGTACATATATGCGCATACATGCATGTATATACATACATGCACGCACATACATACAAATATATAAGTAGTGAATGAATCTTATTGATTATAGATGAAGCGGTTTTTTGATGTTGTTGCTGGGGCCTGCTATTCGGCTGCGGCTGCTGGTGTTGCTAAACGGCTGCTAATGAAGATAGTTGCCAGCTTCGTGCAGCAGCACTTTGTTGTTGATGTTGATGTTGATTGTTGTTTTTGCAGCCGCTGGTTGACATGTTTTGCTGGTGACGGTAGCGAGGATGATGATGGTGAAGTTCAATCAGCTGGGCTATACTTGGGCTGAGTGCGTTGTCTTTGTGGTTGCGTGTGCGTGTAAGTGTATGATAGTAGCGGCGTTATGCGTCTGTGTGCGCACTGGAGGGGATGCAAATAGGCGGCAATGGGATGGGCCGGCGGCAGGCGGGCTGGCGCGTCTGTGTGCGAGTATATAATTCTGTGATGGTGAGGCAACGTTTGCTGGGCATTGGTTATGTGAGTGTGTGCCAGCATACGGAAGTGTGTGCTGGATATTTATTTGGGCACGCGTTTGAGTGTGAGCGAGTGCGTGCATCTGATGTTGGGCGCAATTGCGAAGGATGACAATAAGCGATGCAGGCAAACACACATACGCATAGGTGTTTTATATCAGTGAAAGTTGTAGAAAGGTAAGTAAGTAAAGGTAGGTTTGAAAGATGTTTATGAAAGAGGTAAGTTGGAGTTTTCTTTTCTTTTCAGTTAGTTGATAGGTTATTTGTTCAGAGCCTTAGATGGAGCTGGATGAGGGTGAAGCAGCTATTTGAGTGGAGTCGTCTCCATGTCGGAAAATGCCTTGCATTTTCTGCTGCACATCACTCATGTAGCGAGTCAACTTGTCTAGTTGTTCTTGTTGCCTTTTGGCAAGCTTAACCAATAGTTGGGTGGTTGAGTTATGCTCAGTGGAAGGAAGAACAGGGGTTTGATGATGTTGTTGTTGTGGTGGCTGTTGCTGAAACTCAGCATCGATTTGCATTGGCGTAGGCTCGTGCTGGTTCAAGTGGTGAGCAGAGGCAGCATTATGTCGTGTGGACGTAAGTGTATCTAGGTGTTGGCGCTGCATAAGAACAGTTTGATCACGATTGATCATCGAACCAAACTGTTCAATTTGACGCTGCTGTTCCAGTTGTTGGATGTTTGAGTTTTTGGCCATCTTAGGCGCGGGTCCAAATTTGCGGAAGTTCTTGATATATTTCTCGTTGCAGCTGCTGTTGATGTTGTTGTTACTGCTGCTATTGAGGATGAAAGATTGGCGCTTGGTGCCGGTTTGATAGAGTTATGAACAGGAATGGTGTCAGAATTAACATTGTTAATTGGGATATTGTGTAATTATTAATGATGGGAATATTTGCGGCTTTGATAACATTTGAATCGTTGCCTTTGCGGAAGCGCACGTTCCATTTGTGCTCGCTTGTGTTGTTTTGATTTTTGCTTGCGCGCTTTGGCTTTTTGTTTTTTATTTGTTGGCTTGGGCAAAGACAGCAATGTCGGCAAGCTGTTGTTGCAATGGCAATTGCAATTGCAGTGGCATATGAGCCTGTTGACGTTGCTGCGAGCGTATTTGTCGCCTTTGCTGCCGCTGAATATTCGGATTGCTTTGTCTCGGTAACAGTTGCTGCCTTGACTGAACGTTCCGAATGTTTGTATTTGATATTAGTTTTGATTTCAGCAAGTCAAGATATAAGGGGCAGCCCTTATAATTGGCCGTGTGTGATTGGGAGCAGTTGGCACAGTTTGCCGGTAAATTGATAGGCTTAGTACATTGTTGCGATAAATGCTCCTGGCCGCATTTCACGCAGCGCGGATTGTGACGACAGTAGCGTGCCGTGTGATTGTATCGTTGGCAGCGGTGGCATTGAGGCAGTTTCCTGTCGTCGGTTTTTGGCCACTCAAAACGGACTAAGAATTTGCATAATTCTTGGACGTTGAAAATTGTTGTTGGATTCTTTATTGAATTATGAGCTAATTCAATAAAGAATAGATTCGGGCAGAGATGACCGGGATTACTGCGATTCTGATAAACAGGGTTATATACATTACGTATTATGTAGCCCATATTGGATAGCTCATTTCGAATTTTGGTCGTGCTAATGGAGGCGTGAATGCCTCGTACGACAACCCGAATTGAGCGTTCATCACGTTTCTGGTAAGTATTGAAGTTAATGGAGCTGTCAGTTTTCAAGGATATGTATGATATGTTCGTGTGTTTGAGTCGATTTGGGTATGATTCGTAGAATGCAAAGACGGCAATGTCGGCAGCTGTTGTTGCAATGGCAATTGCAATTGCAGTGGCATATGAGTCTGTTGACGTTGCTGCGAGCGTATTTGTCGCCTTTGCTGCCGCTGAATATTCGGATTGCTTTGTCTCGGTCGCAGTTGCTGCCTTGACTGAACGTTCCGAATGTTTGTATTTGATATTAGTTTTGATTTCAGCAAGTCAAGATATAAGGGGCAGCCCTTATAATTGGCCGTGTGTGATTGGGAGCAGTTGGCACAGTTTTGCCGGTAAATTGATAGGCTTAGTACATTGTTGCGATAAATGCTCCTGGCCGCATTCACGCAGCGCGGATTGTGACGACAGTAGCGCGCCGTGTGATTGTATCGTTGGCAGCGGTGGCATTGAGGCAGTTTCCTGTCGTCGGTTTTTGGCCACTCTCAAAACGGACTAAGAATTTGCATAATTCTTGGACGTTGAAAATTGTTGTTGAATTATGAGCTAATTCAATAAAGAATAGATTCGGGCGGTGATGACCGGGGATTACTGCGATTCCGATAAACAGGGTTATATACATTACGTATTATGTAGCCCATATCGGATAGCTCATTTCGAATTTTGGTCGTGCTAATGGAGGCGTGAATGCCTCGTACGACAACCCGAATTGAGCGTTCATCACGTTTCTGGTAAGTATTAAAGTTAATGGAGCTGTCAGTTTCAAGGATATGTTCGTGTGTTTGAGTCGATTTGGGTATGATTCGTAGGATGCCAGGGCCACCCAATTTTAGGGCCGTAGTCGACTATGGGTGGATTGTGCCCGTTTAAAGTTGGCCACTAACGAATCAATGCCACTCCAATTGGATTCATTATGTTGAACGCATATTTGTGGGGGCTTGAACTGTTTTGGAATAGGATTAAAGTTTGTATGTTGCTCGTGTTGTTGTTGGATGGGGGCAGAAAGGAAGTTAGTCACAATATTGGGGGGAGCGTTTGGTGACAGCATTGTAAAAGGGGATTGTTGTTGAAGAAGCCGGAATTGAAGCTGTTTTTGGGGTAGCTGCTATTGCTGCTGTTTGAGCCGTCGGTGCGTTGTGGAGTTGAGGTTGTTGTTGTGGGAGCTAACTGGTGAGGATGGTGGACATGCTGTCAGAGCTGATTGTACAGCAGAAGCGAGGCTATTGATCATAGCGTTCGCTTGTCGCTGTTTAGGCGGCGATTACGATTTTGGTTGTAGCTGATTGGTCGGACGCATCTAGATCGGATTCGGATAGAAGACTGAATCGATTTGATGCTAGTCGTGCATTGCTAGATGTATATTGTTTGCGTCAGACGGGATTTTGGCTGAGATTTTTCGGTTTAGGATGCGTGCAGTCTTCCGCCGAGTCTGACTAACAGCTTTAGTTGATATGAGTTGTTGCTTATGGAACAGCTTTTCGCCAGATATGGGCAAATTGCTATTGTTGCAATCATCGTTGTTGCTGCTGGTGGGGCTGCTGCTGGTTCCGTTGCGAATAATTGTGATTTGTGCCAAGGGAGCAGCATTATTGTGAGCCAGTGCGGCTGCGTATGATGGGAACGATGGAGTTTCTGTTGTTGTTGTTGTTGTTGCCGTTGCTGTTGTTAAAAAAGGGGGAGCAACGGCTGTAGCAGGTGGAGCTGGTGTGTTGACTATCTTTCGCGATGCAGAAATCATCAGTAGATTAGCTGCTGTTGACGTAGATGGTCCACTATCGATACCCTCAATATCAATAAAAAGGTCACTTGAAAGAGTGTCCTTCGTTTTTATTTTTCTTAATATTATTAATGTTGCTGTTATAGATATTGTGATTATAGTTGGCATGTCCAGCTATATTTCGTGCATTTGTTAACTGTGTTTGCGCATCATTTTGTATATTTTTTGTTTTTATATATATTTATTTTCGTTATGTAAGTTATGATAATAATTGTGCAATTTAAAATAATTATAATATAAGGATTAGTGTATGTGTTATGGTAATGATAAAAGGTTATGAAAGATGGGGGGAAAAGAGGCGAGCTGTGACAATGAGTGTCTGTGTGTGTGGCAGGTCGCCTTGTTGTGTTGGTTGTTGTCCGGGATAGAGGACAATGAGGTATCAGGCAGAAGGGAAAGCTAGCTCGAAGCACACACTGAACAAGAAGCGTATCCTGGACATGTGAAAGTTTCTGTCGAATTGATTATTGTGTCTACGATTGCCTGAACGGCTTGTTTGCGTTTGTTGTTGTTGTTGTGCAGTGTTGCAGCTGCGCTATTGTGCGCTCTCTCTTTCTCACTTGCTCCGTGCTCAAAGTGTGCCAGTGGGCAAGGCGGAGAGGGGGGGATCGGAGGAGAAGTGTGACTTTGAGAGACCGCTAGATGTTAAGTGATTGTCTAATTGTGACGTGACCAAGATTACATATAAGCATGTGCATACATATAAACATGCATATGCATATTAGGTAAGTGGAACTGATGTGCAAGCGTATGTGTATATGTGTGGTTATATAAATGAGTGTAATTTCTTTGTAAGTTTGTGGTAGTATGTGTTTTCAGTTTTGAGTAGAGATGATGAGTATATACGTTAATGTGTGATTGTGAGTGTGTGTGTAAGCGTATATGTATAAGAGTGCGCATGTATGTGGAGCTCGCTATAGAGCTAGTTGCGTGACGGCAACTGTATTATGGCTAATCTGGACGGCATATGCATGCATACACATGCATATGATGACTTATTGGTTTATTGTGTTAGGTGAGCTGTTAGGTTATGGCAATTGACGGGGAAAGATATGTATATATGTATGGAAAAGTAATTGAGTACCTTGTGTGTCCTTTTTTGTTTTTGTTTAGTTGTATATTTGTGCTTTTGTGTCAATGTAGTTATGTGTGTGTGATTTTTGACATTTGTTATAAGGAAATTGCTCATTTGTTGTGTGTGTGTATGTGTGTATGTATATGTAGAAGTTTGTCCGTATACAGGCAATTGGATATATATATGTATATATACATCTACATATGAATATACATATATGTGTGTGATGACGGAGTAATTTGCTTATAGTTGAGCACACAGCATTTATTGTTTGATTGTTGTTAGGTTATGTTATATTTAGTCGTTGTTTAGTAAGTTAGGATTATAGGTGCGAGTAATTGTCAATTGACAGTGACGTTTGGCACGGGTTAGCGGCAGAAAGTAGCGAAAACAGAGAGCTCAGCCGCACATATGTGCACGTACGTACGTATGTGTATACAAGTTTGTTAAATTAACAAGCGTATAGACATGTGCATGCATACATGCGGCATGAAAGAACAAAGGAAGAGAAAGAAGAAAGGAATGTGGCTAGAGGCTGCACACACACAGAGACATACGTATGCACACGCGTATGCAGTATGTATGCGCTAAGTGTTGCACACACACAAATGCACAGAAAAGTACACGTGTACAATTCCTTTCCCTCTATCTTTTCTCGACACTATCCTCTCAGTTCCACTGTCCACACCATTTTCACTGTTCCGTTGATTGCTATTTCACAATTTCACTATTTCACGTTTCTCGAGTCTCAAAGTATAATTTAGTTTAAATTTTTACTTTATCTTTCACGATTTTCAGTTTTTCAATTTTCAGTTTTCAATTTTCAGTCGACCGTCTAAGAGGAACACGTCTGTTCTGGGTAAGTGTCTTCATGCGAATGGGAATCGGGGATCGAACGCAGGTTGCCAGGAGCGGGCAGGCAGGGCGAGCGAGCGAATGAGCGAGCAGGAGAGGCAGCGAGACAGCAGGAAGCGGGAGAGCAAGGCAGCGAGACAGCAGGGCAGCAAGGCAGCGAGACATCGAGGCAGCAAGGCAGCGAGGCAGCAAGGCAGCAAGACAGCAAGGCAGCAAGGGCAGCGAGACAGCTAGGCAGCAGGACATCGAGACATCGAGACTCTCCACTCCAGTTCCAACTCCGGTTCCGACTCCAGATTCAGACTCGACTCCAACTCAATGGCCGCTCACTCACTCGCCCAGGCGGCCCGACTCCAATTGGGAACGTGAATGCGCTCAATCTCCAATTCCCAGACCAGAAATTTATTTATTGATATATATTACATTAGAGATGGATAAACGTTACAAATGTTGGTGCATTTTTGATGATATATGTTTGTGGTATTTTGTAGTTATGATTAAGTCTTAAGACTATAAAACAAATGTTTTGATTTGATTCGATTTGATTGTGTGTAAGGTACATTGAGTGATTAGTGAGAATAATTATAAAATAATTTGTTGTAATTGTATTAAATACTAGGTATTGGATGTTACATGGTATACATTAGTTGTGGTTTGATAAGAGTGGATGTAATATACAATTGGGGTTTGTGCGGCGTCAGTAAATAATTTTTTACCATAAGCCAGCAGGTAATTGACAGAAGTTATGCTGTTTGTGCGTTTATGAGTATGAGAGAGAAAATCTTTTGTTTTGGATTGAAAACATTTTGGAGGAGATCATGTGTATTCTTTGCATTTGTAGTAATTATGTTGTGAAAGTCTAGACGATAAAAGATAGGGTGGCACGCTCACAATGTGCATGGGCAAGCTTTTGCGCATGTGTGTGAGTGTCTGTGATTTTGTTGGTATTTTGTTATGACAGTGCGTGTGCTTGCGCTCGTGCGTATATCTGACAACAAATACATACCAACAAGTTTGTGCGCTTGCAAGTACATATATATGTCTGTGTGAATATATAATTGCGACGAGTGTGCAGCGATAGGTAAATTGCCACCGTGTGATAGGATTACATGGCGACTTGTTATGATATGGACACTATAATTGGCAGCAGCGATAGTGTTACATCATCGAGGCGTGCCATTTGATCGTCAAGTGAGATTCTATATAAGATTGGGGCAGGTAATTGAAAAAGTTCATCAAATATTTTGTTATTAAATTTAGGACTGGATCCCTCGAAAATATTTCAATGGAGAAAGTTACTATATATACATGTGCAATTGCAATAGTAAGACTGCTGAGCCGGTGCCATTCTCTCACACTCGAAAAGGCAGTTTCCTTGGTAGAAAACATTGGCATTAGCTGAGCAATGCGGGAACCTAAGTGGCTCTTGTATTACAATCTGCCACATATAGAAGTATTAAGGAGAGTATTTAAATTATATGTAATTAATGCACATATATATACATACATGTATGTACATATGCGCATACATGCATGTATATACATACATGCACGCACATACATACATATATGAGTAGTGAATGAATTTTATTGATTATAGATGTAGCGGTTTTTGATGTTGTTGCTGGGGCTGCTATTCGGCGGCGGCTGCTGGTGTTGCTAAACGGCTGCTAATGAAGATAGTTGCCAGCTTCGTGCAGCAGCACTTTGTTGTTGATGTTGATTGTTGTTTTTGCAGCCGCTGGTTGACATGTTTTGCTGGTGACGGTAGCGAGGAGGATGATGGTGAAGTTCAATCAGCTGGGCTATACTTGGGTTGAGTGCGTTGTCTTTGTGGTTGCGCGTGCGTGTAAGTGTATGATAGTAGCGGCGTTATGCGTCTGTGTGCGCACTGGAGGGGATGCAAATAGGCGGCAATGGGATGGGACGGCGGCAGGCGGGCTGGCGCGTCTGTGTGCAAGTATATAATTCTGTGATGGTGAGGCAACGTTTGCTGGGCATTGGTTATGTGAGTGTGTGCCAGCATACGGAAGTGTGTGCTGGATATTTATTTGGGCACGCGTTTGAGTGTGAGCGAGTGCGTGCATCTGATGTTGGGCGCAATTGCGAAGGATGACTATAAGCGATGCAGGCAAACACACATACGCATAGGTGTTTTATATCAGTGAAAGTTGTAGAAAGGTAAGTAAGTAAAGGTAGGTTTGAAAGATGTTTATGAAAGAGGTAAGTTGGAGTTTCTTTTCTTTTCAGTTAGTTGATAGGTTATTTGTTCAGAGCCTTAGATGTAGCTGGATGAGGGTGAAGCTGCTATTTGAGTGGAGTCGTCTCCATGTCGGAAAATTCCTTGCATTTTCTGCTGCACATCACTCATGTAGCGAGTCAACTTGTCTAGTTGTTCTTGTTGCCTTTTGGCAAGCTTAACCAATAGTTGGGTGGTTGAGTTATGCTCAGTGGAAGGAAGAACAGGGGTTTGATGATGTTGTTGTTGTGGTGGCTGTTGCTGAAACTCAGCATCGATTTGCATTGGCGTAGGCTCGTGCTGGTTCAAGTGGTGAGCAGAGGCAGCATTATGTCGTGTGGACGTAAGTGTATCTAGGTGTTGGCGCTGCATAAGAACAGTTTGATCACGATTGATCATCGAACCAAACTGATCAATTTGACGCTGCTGTTGCTGTTGTTGGATGTTTTGAGTTTTGGGCCATCTTAGGCGCGGGTCCAAATTTGCGGAAGTTCTTGATATATTTCTCGTTGCAGCTGCTGTTGATGTTGTTGTTACTGCTGCTATTGAGGAAAGATTGGCGCTTGGTGCCGGTTTGATAGAGTTATGAACAGGAATGGTGTTAGAATTAACATTGTTAATTGGGATATTGTTGTAATTATTAATGATGGGAATATTTGCGGCTTTGATAACATTTGATCGTTGCCATTGCGCAAGCGCACGTTCCATTTGTGCTCGCTTGTGTTGTTTTGATTTTTGCTTGCGCGCTTTGGCTTTTTGTTTTTTATTTGTTGGCTTGGGCAAAGACAGCAATGTCGGCAGCTGTTGTTGCAATGGCAATTGCAATTGCAGTGGCATATGAGCCTGTTGACGTTGCTGCGAGCGTATTTGTCGCCTTTGCTGCCGCTGAATATTCGGATTGCTTTGTCTCGGTAGCAGTTGCTGCCTTGACTGAACGTTCCGAATGTTTGTATTTGATATTAGTTTTGATTTCAGCAAGTCAAGATATAAGGGGCAGCCCTTATAATTGGCCGTGTGTGATTGGGAGCAGTTGGCACAGTTTGCCGGTAAATTGATAGGCTTAGTACATTGTTGCGATAAATGCTCCTGGCCGCATTTCACGCAGCGCGGATTGTGACGACAGTAGCGCGCCGTGTGATTGCATCGTTGGCAGCGGTGGCATTGAGGCAGTTTCCTGTCGTCGGTTTTTGGCCACTCAAAACGGAATAAGAATTTGCATAATTCTTGGACGTTGAAAATTGTTGTTGGATTCTTTATTGAATTATGAGCTAATTCAATAAAGAATAGATTCGGGCAGTGATGACCGGGATTACTGCGATTCTGATAAACAGGGTTATATACATTACGTATTATGTAGCCCATATTGGATAGCTCATTTCGAATTTTGGTCGTGCTAATGGAGGCGTGAATGCCTCGTACGACAACCCGAATTGAGCGTTCATCACGTTTCTGGTAAGTATTGAAGTTAATGGAGCTGTCAGTTTCAAGGATATGTATGATATGTTCGTGTGTTTGAGTCGATTTGTGTATGATTCGTAGGATGCCAGGGCCACCCAATTTTAGGCCGTAGTCGACTATGGGTGGATTGTGCCCGTTTAATTTGGCCACTAACGAATCAATGCCATTCCAATTGGATTCATTATGTTGAACGCATATTTGTGGGGGCTTGAACTGTTTTGGAATAGGATTAAAGTTTGTATGTTGCTCGTGTTGTTGGATGGGGGCAGAATGGAAGTTAGTCACAATATTGGGGGGAGCGTTGGTGACAGCATTGTAAAAGGGGATTGTTGTTGAAGCAGTCGGAATTGAAGCTGTTTTTGGGGTAGCTGCTATTGCTGCTGTTTGAGCCGTCGGTGCGTTGTGAGTTGAGGTTGTTGTTGTGGGAGCTAACATTGGTGAGGATGGTGGACATGCTGTCAGAGCTGATTGTACAGCAGAAGCGAGGCTATTGATCATAGCGTTCGCTTGTCGCTGTTTAGGCGGCGATTACGATTTTGGTTGTAGCTGATGGTCGGACGCATCTAGATCGGATTCGGATAGAAGACTGAATCGATTTGATGCTAGTCGTGCATTACTTGTATATTGTTGCGTCAGACGGGATTTGGCTGAGATTTTTCGGTTTAGGATGCGTGCAGTCTTCCGCCGAGTCTGACTAACAGCTTTAGTTGATATGAGTTGTTGCTTATGGAACAGCTTTTCGCCAGATATGGGCAAATTGCTATTGTTGCAATCATCGTTGTTGCTGCTGGTGGGGCTGCTGCTGGTTCCGCTGCGAATAATTGTGATTTGTGCCAAGGGAGCAGCATTATTGTGAGCCAGTGCGGCTGCGTATGATGGGAACGATGGAGTTTCTGTTGTTGTTGTTGTTGTTGCCGTTGCTGTTGTTAAAAAAGGGGGAGCAACGGCTGTAGCAGGTGGAGCTGGTGTGTTGACTATCTTTCGCGATGCAGAAATCATCAGTAGATTAGCTGCTGTGACGTAGATGGTCCACTATCGATACCCTCAATATCAATAAAAAGGTCACTTGAAGAGTGTCCTTCGTTTTTATTTTTCTTAATATTATTAATGTTGCTGTTATAGATATTGTGATTATAGTTGGCATGTCCAGCTATATTTCGTGCATTTGTTAACTGTGTTTGCGCATCACTAGAGCTGCCAGACTCTAGCTGTGCAATGAGTCTTTTATATTGTGCCATCTGCTTTTATATTTTACCATAAGCCAGCAGGTAATTGACAGGAGTTATGCTATTTGTGCGTTTATGAGTATGAGAGAGAAAATCTTTTATTTTAGATTGAAACATTTTGGAGGGATGATGTGTATTCTTTGCATTTTTAGAAATTGTTTTTTGAAAGTCTAGACGATAAAAGATAGGGTGGCACGCTCACAATGTGCATGGGCAAGCTTTTGCGCATGTGTGTGAGTGTCTGTGATTTTGTTGGTATTTTGTTATGACAGTGCGTGTGCTTGCGCTCGTGCGTATATCTGACAACAAATACATACCAGCAAGTTTGTGCGCTTGCAAGTACATATATATGTATGTGTGAATATATAATTGCGACGAGTGTGCAGCGATAGGTAAATTGCCACCGTGTGATAGGATTACATGGCGACTTGTTATGATATGGACACTATAATTGGCAGCAGCGATAATGTTACATCATCGAGGCGTGCCATTTGATCGTCAAGTGAGATTCTATATAAGATTGGGGCAGGTAATTGAAAAAGTTCATCAAATATTATGTTATTAAATTTAAGACTGGATCCCTCGAAAATATTTCAATGGAGAAAGTTACTATATATACATGTGTGCAATTGCAATAGTAAGATTGCTGTGCCGGTGCCATTCTCTCACACTCGAAAAGGCAGTTTCCTTGGTAGAAAACATTGGCATTAGCTGAGCAATCCGGGAACCTAAGTGGCTCTTGTATTGCAATCTGCCACATATAGAAGTATTAAGGAGAGTATTTAAATTATATGTAATTAATGCACATATATACATACATGTATGTACATGCATGTATATACACACATGCACACACATACGTACACATGCATGTGCATGGATATTGGCATTGATTAGAGCTGATGTTGTTGTTGATTGCTGCTGCTGCCGATAAAGTTGCTTGTTGATTGCTAAATTTTTTGGGCTATGGCGAGCAGGCAATGGTTGCTGCAGTGATTTGGCCGATGTGATTGCCGAGTGTTAGTGAGTCTGCCGTTGTTGTCGTGAGCGTTGGCCTCGAAGCTTAATGTTTGCATTCCAGATTTATTCATTCTAATGGGTGAGGATTTTCTAGATGATCTGTTTATGAGTTTTCGGAAAAGATTTGAAAGAGTTATTTAAAGCACTATATGATGTGTTAGTTGTAATATGAGTGAGTATTTTTTCGGTAGTTCTAGAAAAGGTTTGCTGGGGCTTGGCGTTGGATTAATTCGCACCTGGCCAGATATGTCTGAGACGGCGTTGTGCTCTGTTGCCGCCTGAGAGTAGTAGCTTGCTTGCTAGTTGGTTTGTATGTCTCTCAAGTCGGTCGTTATGTCGATTGGCATTTAAGTTAAGTTCATCCCATATTGAAGGCATTTTCATGTCGTGGTGCAGCATACGATTAGTAACAAAGAATGGTGCACCACTAATAAGGCGAAGAGCTCTCGACTGTACTGATTGCAGGCGACGCAAACGTGTGTCGGCAGCACAGCCGTATAGCTCGATGCCATAGTGCCAGATGGGAGCTATGATTTGTCTGTAAATGAGAATTTTATTTTTTAATGATAATTTGGATTGGCTAGCAGATATAAGCCATTTGTACTTGAACAATTTTCTGCGTACAACTTGTGCAGTGATACGAGCATGGCGTGCCCAATTGAGTTTATTATCCAAATACAGACCGAGATATTTTACATGGTTCTTGGTCGGTATTATATTGATATTAATTGTTAATTGAGTGGTAAGATCACCGGCGTTGGAAAACTGGCGTCGTAGTGTGAACAGAATGTGCACCGATTTGCTATCGTTGACCTGAATGTTCCAATTATTTGTCCATTTAACAAATCGGTGTAGATGGCCCTGTAGAATGGTAGTGGCTACCACCGCATTGATGGCACTGCATAGAAAAGCTGTGTCATCTGCATAGGTTGCTGTCAGACCATAGAAGCTGGCAATTGAGCGAGCGGATGGCAATTGTTGTGTCTGCTGGAGATGTGCAGCAATGCATGGCATATCAGATACGAATATGTTGAATAACAGTGGTGATAGTACACTGCCTTGCGGCACACCGGCCAACATTGGCCGTACTGATGATCCGCAGGTGTTAGCACCATTGTAGCAATTCGCTGCCGGGTTTGTGCTTATCACACAGAAGCTGCGGTTGGATAGGAAGGATTTGAGTAGATGAAAGAGCGGCTCGCTCGTGTGAGTGCGTAGCTTGAAGAGTAGGCCATCGTGCCAGACACGGTCAAACGCTTGCTGCAAGTCAAGAAATACTCCCGATGTGCAGTGACCTCTCTCAAATGATTATTAATATGCTCGGCAAGCCGATGTACTTGGATGGTGCTATGGCCCGCCCGGAAGCCAAATTGATGGTTAGGGATAATCATAGCACAGTCCAGATTGAATTCACTCTCCATGGGAGATTGTAATTCATCGTTTAGTCGCTCATATCACTTCTCGTATAATTTCGAGATTGTGGACAATAAGCTTATTGGCCGGTATGAGTTGAGTTCGGTGGCAGATCTGGAGCCGCCCTTCAATATCATTCGCATTTCCATTGAGTTGGGAAGTATTTCAGTCGTAGCATACTGTTGAAGAGGAGCAGCATGAATAGCCTAGCTTTTTGAGGTAAAGATTTAATCAGATAGTTGTCTAATTGATCGAGACCAGGAGCTTTACGTATCTGTAATTGGATGTAGGAATTCAGTTCGCATGGCGTAACGTGGCGTATGTTTGATGATGGTGTGAGATGTAGGGAGTTGTTGGGGTTTGTGTTAATATCATTTGGATTGACTTGAAGATTTAGAAATCGCCTCACACGCTCACAATGTTCTAATGGAGCAAAATCGAACGGGGTGAAACGTTCCTGAAGTTCATCGGCAAATGCTTCAACCTGTTCCTCAGCAGATTGACACCAGTGCCCGTTAGGATTTTGTACGCTGGGTTGGGCATGTGGCTGTCTTTTTAAGTTTTTCGTGGCTTGCCATAGGTGAAAGGCACCCTTCTTTTGGGGGTCAGCATTGCTCAGCACAAAATCGACATAAGCACGGCGCTGTATTTCAAGTTGGTGGGTCAATTGTCGGCTAACTCGTTGCCATTGCAACCAGTGATCATAATGACGTGTGCGTAGCCAGCGTTTGCGGAGTCGACGCTTAAGGCGTAACAGTGATATATGTACGTTGGATCTGATAAAAGCAGACGGGGGAAGAGTTGCTGGAGGTTGTGCAGGGTTGCCGCGATTGTCATTATTGATGTTGTTATTGTTAATATTGTTTGAGGGATGTAAACTATTCCGATGTTGTGCAGGCATATTGGATGCTATAGCTGAACGAGAGTTGGATGCTTTAGCTGCAATATGTAGCTTTTGTACAAAGTTCTCGAGCATATCGTCGATATCTTTTGTGGAGCCTCAATATTCAGATTTATAGATGAATCTAAGTGTTGGTGAAAGACAGACAAATTTGAGCGATCGGTGAGCAGGCGGCGGCGATTTTGACAGGAGGGCAGGTTTGCTGAGCCTGGTTGGCATTTAATAGGGAGTTTAGGCCATTAACGGCAATTCTAAATTGAACCAACAAAGGCAGATGGTCGCTGTGGAGCTCTGTTACTCGACTTATTGCAAATCTATGACTTGCTATACCAGCATAGACGCCAAAGTCGAGCACGCTTGGACGGTATGTGCCGTTTGAGGGAAGTGTGTTGGTTCGGCCGTGGTGAGAACATTGAACTGGTTGGAGTTCGTCAGAATGTTTGCAAGTATTGTACCACGCGAACAGCATCTCATGTTGCCCCGAAGTCTATGTTTTGCATTCCAGTCGCCTCCAATCAGAAAATTGGCACCCGGTAGCTCAAACAGTCGGGTATAATCGTTCGCACACAATGCGTGATTGGGGGGCCAATAGCAAGATGCAATGTTGATGCCGCCCAAATCTGTGCGCAGACGCACAATGGCACAATGTAGGTGCGGAAGAGATATCCCCGGTAAGACTTGACATTGGATGCGATTTGAAATTATAATGGCAACGCCGCCAACATATAGATGTGATTGGGGGGAGTTTGCCGTAATGATTGTGAACTCGGGAATTTGAATATGGGAGTTGTGGCCGAAACGAGTTTCACAGACGAGCATTATGTCTACGTTGTGACGCGTAATAAAATGCTTGAGTTCCTCTACTTTCCGTGACAGACCGTTGGCGTTCCAAATGCCAATGTGGAGGCCAATCATTGTGGGGAGTAATGTTGGGCCGTTGTTTTGGGCGGACAATTGTGTATGGTCAATTGTGTAAAGAAGAGAGAGGTTGGTTTATTAGTACGAGGGAGAGAGTGGGTATTGATATATTTGAGACAACTTTTTGATTTGTGTTTTAATTTATAGGTGCAGATTTGTATTAGATGTGTATCATTTAAGTGTCGGGTGGGTAGTAGTTGGATGTTGTGAACGACACGCTGATTTGTTAGAAGTTGAGATTGAAATAGTAATGGTGTAGATTATGGTGGCACGCCCCATTTATTGTTTAGATGGCGACACATCAGATTTAAGTAGTTTACAAGGTGGGTATTGGGGACGGCACGTCGAAATATGGGAAGTTCTAGATTGATGGAAGATGAAGTAAGTCGATGGCACGGCACAGTAAAAGGGTTGATAAAATTAGCAATACGAATGTATGATAGATGTTTAAGTGCGTAGATAATATTATTAATTATTGATTGGCGACGGCAAGCCCAGATAAAGATACTGCTTGAGGTCGGTTGGATAGGTTTTTTGCTATTGCTTTTGCAGATTTTTTAAATTTTTTTTTTTTTTTTTGACGGCTTGTACACAAGGCACAAAGATTTTGTTTGCTATTTAATTGAGTGTATTGCCGACGGCAAAGCAAGTGAATTGGAGATGTAAATGTGTTTTAATGGTGTTGCGCCAAAGCTTAGATAATAGTAATTTATCTGGATATGTATTATTGTTTGGTTCTAGTTCTGTGTGTTGACAAGAAGGTGATAAATAATGGCGGCACACAGGTAAAATAGGTAGGTATTGTTAATGTTTGGTGTTATTATTGTTGTTGATAGGAGTGACGGCGAAACGCCTGAATTGTGAAAGGACTTTGTTTGTTATTATTTCTTCTAGCTTTTATTATTGTATTAATAGTTGTTAGGTGGCGATGAACCGCCAAGTTATTGTTATTATTATTTTAATTGTTTTTTTTTTTTTTGTATATTTTTGTTTTTATATATATTTTTTTTTCGTTATGTAAGTTATGATAATAATTGTGCAATTTAGAATAATTATAATATAAGGATTAGTGTATGTGTTATGGTAATGATAAAAGTTATGAACGATGGGGGAAAAGAGGCGAGCTGTGACAATGAGTGTCTGTGTGTGTGGCAGGTCGCCTTGTTGTGTTGGTTGTTGTCCGGGATAAGAGGACAATGAGGTATCAGGCAAAAGGGAAGCTAGCTCGAAGCACATATTGAACAAGGACCGTGTCCTGGATATGTGAAAGTTTCTGTCGAATTTATATTGTGTCTGCGATTGCCTGAACGGCTTGCTTGCGTTTGTTGTGTTGTTGTCGTGCAGTGTTTGCAGCTGCGCTATTGTGCGCTCTCTCTTTTCACTTGCTCCAGTGGGCAAGGCGGAGAGGGGGGAGCGGAGAGAGGAGAAGTGTCACTTTGAGAGACCGCTAGATGTTAAGTGATTGTCAATTGTGACGTGGCCAAGATTACATGTACGCATGTGCATACATATAAACATGCATATGCATATTAGGTAAGTGGAACTGATGTGCAAGCGTATGTGTATATGTGTGGTTATATAAATGAGTGTAATTTCTTTGTAAAGTTTGTTTAGTATGT
>NW_027212959.1:0-47679 GCF_030788295.1 Drosophila virilis | reverse complement strand
TAGTGACATGTCAGATAAATCGGAGATCAGGCCTGGCGATATGGTCGGCATAGAAGATGTAGAGGGTGTTTGTTTGGATTCTGACATTATTTAGGAGGTTTGTGAGTCAAATTGATTGAACTTGCAAAGAAGTGAAGTGCCGACGGCGCAGCGGAATAGTTGGTAAAGTTAGTGTTTAAGTTGCGAATATTATTATTAATTATTGTTTGGCGACGGCAAGCCCAGATAAAGATTCTGCTTGAGGTTGGTTGGATAAGTTTTGCTATTGCTTTTTGCAGATTTTTTAATATTTTTTTTTTTTGTTTGACGGCTTGTACACAAGGCGCAAAGATTTTGTTTGCTATTTAATTGAGTGTATTTGCCGACGGCAAAGCAAGTGAATTGGAGATGAAAGTGTGTTTTAATGGTGTTGCGCCAAAGCTTAGATAATAGTAATTTATCTGGATATGTATTATTGTTGGTTCTAGTTCTGTGTGTTGACAAGAAGGTGATAAATAATGGCGGCACACAGGTAAATATAGGTAGGTGTTTGTTATTATTGTTTTGTAGGACGGCGAAACGCCTGAATTGTGAAAGGAATTTGTTTGTTATTATTTCTTCTAGCTGTTATTGTTGGTATTAATAGTTGTTAAGTGGCGATGAACCGCCAAGTTATTTTTATTATTATTTTAATTGTTTTTTTTTTTTGTATATTTTTGTTTTTATATATTTTTTTTTTCGTTATGTAAGTTATGATAATTTGTGCAATTTAAAATAATTATATAAGGATTAGTGTATGCGTTATGGTAATGATAAAAGTTTATGAAAGATGGGGAGAAAAGAGGCGAGCTGTGACAATGAGTGTCTGTGTGTGTGGCAGGTCGCCTTGTTGTGTTGGTTGTTGTCCGGGATAGAGGACAATGAGGTATCAGGCAGAAGGGAAAGCTAGCTCGAAGCACACACTGAACAAGAAGCGTATCCTGGACATGTGAAAGTTTCTGTCGAATTGATTATTGTGTCTACGATTGCCTGAACGGCTTGTTTGCGTTTGTTGTTGTTGTTGTGCAGTGTTGCAGCTGCGCTATTGTGCGCTCTCTCTTTCTCACTTGCTCCGTGCTCAAAGTGTGCCAGTGGGCAAGTCGGAGAGGGGGGGATCGGAGGAGAAGTGTCACTTTGAGAGACCGCTAGATGTTAAGTGATTGTCTAATTGTGACGTGACCAAGATTACATATAAGCATGTGCATACATATAAACATGCATATGCATATTAGGTAAGTGGAACTGATGTGCAAGCGTATGTGTATATGTGTGGTTATATAAATGAGTGTAGTTTCTTTGTAAAGTTTGTGTAGTATGTGTTTTTCAGTTTTGAGTAGAGATGATGAGTATATACGTTAATGTGTGATTTGAGTGTGTGTGTAAGGGTAAGCGTATATGTATAAGAGTGCGAATGTATGTGGAGCTCGCTATAGAGCTAGTTGCGTGACGGCAACTGTATTATGGCTAATCTGGACGGCATATGCATGCATACACATGCATATGATGACTTATTGGTTTATTGTGTTAGGTGAGCTGTTAGGTTATGGAAATTGACGGGGAAAGAGATGTATATATGTATGGAAAAGTAATTGAGTACCTTGTGTGTCCTTTTTTGTTTTTGTTTAGTTGTATATTTGTGCTTTTGTGTCAATGTAGTTATGTGTGTGTGATTTTTGACAGTTGTTATAAGGAAATTGCTCTTTTGTTGTGTGTGTGTGTTTGTGTATTTATATGTAGAAGTTTGTCCGTATACAGGCAATTGGATATATATATGTATATACATCTACATATGAATATACATATATGTGTGTGATGACGGAGTAATTTGCTTATAGTTGAGCACACAGCATTTATTGTTTGATGTTGTTAGGTTATGTTATATTTAGTCGTTGTTTAGTAAGTTAGGATTATAGGTTAGGTGCGAGTTTTTGTCAATTGACAGTGACGTTTTGGCACGGGTTAGCGGCAGAAAGTAGCGAAAACAGAGAGCTCATCTGTACGTATGTGTATACAAGTTTGTTAAATTAACAAGCGTATAGACATGTGCATGCATACATGCGGCATGAAAGAACAAAGGAAGACAAAGAAGAAAGGAATGTGCTAGAGGCTGCACACACACAGAGACATACGTATGCACATATTTATGCAGTATGTATGCGCCAAGTGTTGCACACACAAATGCACAGAAAAGTACACGTGTACAATTCCTTTCCCTCTATCTTTTCTCGACCACTATCCTCTCAGTTCCACTGTCCACACCACTGTTCCGTTGATTGCTATTTCACAATTTCACGTTTCTCGGAGTCTCAAAGTATAATTTAGTTTAAATTTTTACTTTATCTTTCACGATTTTCAGTTTTTCAATTTTTCAGTTTTCAATTTTCAGTCGACCGGCTAAGAGGAACACGTCTGTTCTGGGTAAGTGTCTTCATGCGAATGGGAATCGGGGATCGAACGGCAGGTTGCCAGGAGCGGGGCAGGCGCGAGCGAGCAGGAGAGGCAGCGAAACAGCAAGGCAGCGAGACAGCAAGGCAGCGAGGCAGCAGGGCAGCAAGGCAGCGAGACAGCTAGGCAGCAGGACATCGAGGCAGCAAGGCAGCGAGGCAGCAAGGCAGCGAGACAGCAAGGCAGCGAGACAGCAAGGCAGCGAGACAGCAAGGCAGCGAGACAGCTAGGCAGCAGGACATCGAGACATCGAGACTCTCAACTCCAGTTCCAGCTCCGGTTCCGACTCCAGATTTAGACTCCGACTCCAACTCAATGGCCGCTCACTCACTCGCCCAGGCGGCCGACTCCAATTGGGAACGTGAATGCGCTCAATCTCCAATTCCCAGACCAGAAATTTATTTATTGATATATATTACATTAGAGATGGATAAACGTTACAAATGTTGGTGCATTTTTGATGATATATGTTAGTGGGTATTTTGTGGTTATGATTAAGTCTTAAGACTATAAAACAAATGTTTTGAATTTGATTCGATTTGATTGTGTGTAAGGTACATTGTGTGATTAGTGAGAATAAATATAAAATAAGTTGTTGTAATTGTATTAAATACTAGGTATTGGATGTTACATGGTATACATTAGTTGTGGTTTGATAAGAGTGGATGTAATATACAATTGGGGCTTGTGCGGCGTCAGTAAATAATTTTTAATATAAGCCAGCAGGTAATTGACAGGAGTTATGCTGTTATGCGTTGATGAGTATGAGAGAGAAAATCTTTTGTTTTGGATTGAAACATTTTTGGAGAGATCATGTGTATTCCTTTGCCATTTTTTAGAAATTATTTTTTGAAAGTCTAGACGATAAAAGATAGGGTGGCATGCTCAAAATGTGCATGGGCAAGCTTTTGCGCATGTGTGTGAGTGTCTGTGATTTTTGTTGGTATTTTTGTTATGACAGTGCGTGTGCTTGCGCTCGTGCGTATATCTGACAACAAATACATACCAGCAAGTTTGTGCGCTTGCAAGTACATATATATGTATGTGTGAATATATAATTGCGACGAGTGTGCAGCGATAGGTAAAATGCCACCGTATGATAGGATTACATGGCGACTTGTTATGATATGGACACTATAATTGGCAGCAGCGATAATATTACATCATCGAGGCGTGCCATTTGATCGTCAAGTGAGATTCTATATAAGATTGGGGCAGGTAATTTGAAAAAGTTCATCAAATATTTTGTTATTAAATTTAGGACTGCATCCCTCGAAAATATTTCCAATGGAGAAAGTTACTATATATACATGTGTGCAATTGCAATAGTAAGACTGCTGAGCCGGTGCATTCTCTCACACTCGAAAAGGCAGTTTCCTTGGTAGAAAAACATTGGCATTAGCTGAGCAATCCGGGAACCTAAGTGGCTCTTGTATTACAATCTGCCACATATAGAAGTATTAAGGAGAGGATTTAAATTATATGTAATTAATGCACATATATATACATACATGTATGTACATATATGCGCATACATGCATGTATATACATACATGCACGCACATACATACATATATATAAGTAGTGAAATGAATCTTATTGATTATAGATGAAGCTGTTTTTGATGTTGTTGCTGGGGCTGCTATTCGGCGGCGGCTGCTGGTGTTGCTAAACGGCTGCTAATGAAGATAGTTGCCAGCTTCGTGCAGCAGCACTTTGTTGTTGATGTTGATTGTTGTTTTTGCAGCCGCTGGTTGACATGCTTTGCTGGTGACGGTAGCGAGGATGATGATGGTGAAGTTCAATCAGCTGGGCTATACTTGGGCTGAGTGCGTTGTCTTTGTGGTTGCGTGTGCGTGTAAGTGTATGATAGTAGCGGCGTTATGCGTCTGTGTGCGCACTGGAGGGGATGCAAATAGGCGGCAATGGGATGGGCCGGCGGCTGGCGGGCTGGCGCGTCTGTGTGCGAGTATATAATTCTGTGATGGTGAGGCAACGTTTGCTGGGCATTGGTTATGTGAGTGTGTGCCAGCATACGGAAGTGTGTGCTGGATATTTATTTGGGCACGCGTTTGAGTGTGAGCGAGTGCGTGCATCTGATGTTGGGCGCAATTGCGAAGGATGACAATAAGCGATGCAGGCAAACACACATACGCATAGGTCTTTTATATAAGTGAAAGTTGTAGAAAGGTAAGTAAGTAAAGGTAGGTTTGAAAGATGTTTATGAAAGAGGTAAGTTGGAGTTTCTTTTCTTTTCAGTTAGTTGATAGGTTATTTGTTCAGAGCCTTAGATGGAGCTGGATGAGGGTGAAGCAGCTATTTGAGTGGAGTTGTCTCCATGTCGGAAAATTCCTTGCATTTTCTGCTGCACATCACTCATGTAGCGAGTCAACTTGTCTAGTTGTTCTTGTTGCCTTTGGGCAAGCTTAACCAATAGTTGGGTGGTTGAGTTATGCTCAGTGGAAGGAAGAATAGGGGTTGATGATGTTGTTGTTGTGGTGGCTGTTGCTGAAACTCAGCATCGATTTGCATTGGCGTAGGCTCGTGCTGGTTCAAGTGGTGAGCAGAGGCAGCATTATGTCGTGTGGACGTAAGTGTATCTAGGTGTTGGCAAGAACAGTTTGATCACGATTGATCATCGAACCAAACTGTTCAATTTGACGCTGCTGTTGCTGTTGTTGGATGTTTTGAGTTTTGGGCCATCTTAGGCGCGGGTCCAAATTTGCGGAAGTTCTTGATACATTTCTCGTTGCAGCTGGTGTTGATGTTGTTGTTACTGCTGCTATTGAGGATGAAAGATTGGCGCTTGGTGCCGGTTTGATAGAGTTATGAACTGGAATGGTGTCAGAATTAACATTGTTAATTGGGATATTGTTGTTATTATTAATGATGGGAATATTTGCGGCTTTGATAACATTTGATCGTTGCCATTGCGCAAGCGCACGTTCCATTTGTGCTCGCTTGTGTTGTTTTGATTTTTGCTTGCGCGCTTTGGCTTTTTGTTTTTTATTTGTTGGCTTGGGCAAAGACAGCAATGTCGGCAGCTGTTGTTGCAATGGCAATTGCAATTGCAGTGGCATATGAGTCTGTTGACGTTGCCGCGAGCGTATTTGTCGCCTTTGCTGCCGCTGAATATTCGGACTGCTTTGTCTCGGTAGCAGTTGCTGCCTTGACTGAACGTTCCGAATGTTTGTATTTGATATTAGTTTTGATTTCAGCAAGTCAAGATATAAGGGGCAGCCCTTATAATTGGCCGTGTGTGATTGGGAGCAGTTGGCACAGTTTGCCGGTAAATTGATAGGCTTAGTACATTGTTGCGATAAATGCTCCTGGCCGCATTTCACGCAGCGCGGATTGTGACGACAGTAGCGCGCCGTGTGATTGTATCGTTGGCAGCGGTGGCATTGAGGCAGTTTCCTGTCGTCGGTTTGTGGCCACTCAAAACGGACTAAGAATTTGCATAATTCTTGGACGTTGAAAATTGTTGTTGGATTCTTTATTGAATTATGAGCTAATTCAATAAAGAATATATTCGGGCAGTGATGACCGGGATTACTGCGATTCCGATAAACAGGGTTATATACATTACGTATTATGTAGCCCATATCGGATAGCTCTTTTCAAAATTTTGGTCGTGCTAATGGAGGCGTGAATGCCTCGTACGACAACCCGAATTGAGCGTTCATCACGTTTCTGGTAAGTATTGAAGTTAATGGAGCTGTCAGTTTCAAGGATATGTATGATATGTTCGTGTGTTTGAGTCGATTTGGGTATGATTCGTAGGATGCAAAGACGGCAATGTCGGCAGCTGTTGTTGCAATGGCAATTGCAATTGCAGTGGCATATGAGTCTGTTGACGTTGCTGCGAGCGTATTTGTCGCCTTTGCTGCCGCTGAATATTCGGATTGCTTTGTCTCGGTAGCAGTTGCTGCCTTGACTGAACGTTCCGAATGTTTGTATTTGATATTAGTTTTGATTTCAGCAAGTCAAGATATAAGGGGCAGCCCTTATAATTGGCCGTGTGTGATTGGGAGCAGTTGGCACAGTTTGCCGGTAAATTGATAGGCTTAGTACATTGTTGCGATAAATGCTCCTGGCCGCATTTCACGCAGCGCGGATTGTGACGACAGTAGCGCGCCGTGTGATTGTATCGTTGGAAGCGGTGGCATTGAGGCAGTTTCCTGTCGTCGGTTTGTGGCCACTCAAAACGGACTAAGAATTTGCATAATTCATGGACGTTGAAAATTGTTGTTGGATTCTTTATTGAATTATGAGCTAATTCAATAAAGAATAGATTCGGGCAGTGATGACCGGGATTACTGCGATTCCGATAAACAGGGTTATATACATTACGTATTATGTAGCCCATATCGGATAGCTCATTTCGAATTTTGGTCGTGCTAATGGAGGCGTGAATGCCTCGTACGACAACCCGAATTGAGCGTTCATCACGTTTCTGGTAAATATTGAAGTTAATGGAGCTGTCAGTTACAAGGATATGTATGATATGTTCGTGTGTTTGAGTCGATTTGGGTATGATTCGTAGGATGCCAGGGCCACCCAATTTTAGGCCGTAGTCGACTATGGGTGGATTGTGCCCGTTTAATTTGGCCACTAACGAATCAATGCCACTCCAATTGGATTCATTATGTTGAACGCATATTTGTGGGGGCTTGAACTGTTTTGGAACAGGATTAAAGTTTGTATGTTGCTCGTGTTGTTGTTGGATGGGGGCAGAATGGAAGTTAGTCACAATATTGGGGGAGCGTTGGTGACAGCATTGTAAAAGGGGATTGTTGTTGAAGCAGTCGGAATTGAAGCTGTTTTTGGGGTAGCTGCTATTGCTGCTGTTTGAGCCGTCGGTGCGTTGTGAGTTGAGGTTGTTGTTGTGGGAGCTAACTGGTGAGGATGGTGGACATGCTGTCAGAGCTGATTGTACAGCAGAAGCGAGGCTATTGATCATAGCGTTCGCTTGTCGCTGTTTAGGCGGCGATTACGATTTTGGTTGTAGCTGATGGTCGGACGCATCTAGGTCGGATTCGGATAGAAGACTGAATCGATTTGATGCTAGTCGTGCATTGCTAGATGTATATTGTTGCGTCAGACGGGATTTGGCTGAGATTTTTCGGTTTAGGATGCGTGCAGTCTTCCGCCGAGTCTGACTAACAGCTTTAGTTGATATGAGTTGTTGCTTATGGAACAGCATTTCGCCAGATATGGGCAAATTGCTATTGTTGCAATCATCGTTGTTGCTGCTGGTGGGGCTGCTGCTGGTTCCGTTGCGAATAATTGTGATTTGTGCCAAGGGAGCAGCATTATTGTGAGCCAGTGCGGCTGCGTATGATGGGAACGATGGAGTTTCAGTTGTTGTTGTTGTTGTTGCCGTTGCTGTTGTTAAAAAAGAGGGAGCAACGGCTGTAGCAGGTGGAGCTGGTGTGTTGACTATCTTTCGCGATGCAGAAATCATCAGTAGATTAGCTGCTGTTGACGTAGATGGTCCACTATCGATACCCTCAATATCAATAAAAAGGTCACTTGAAGAGTGTCCTTCGTTTTTATTTTTCTTAATATTATTAATGTTGCTGTTATAGATATTGTGATTATAGTTGGCATGTCCAGCTATATTTCGTGCATTTGTTTACTGTGTTTGCGCATCACTAGAGCTGCCAGACTCTAGCTGTGCAATGAGTCTTTTATATTGTGCCAGCTGTGTTTGCTGATCAGCTGTTAGAATTCTGTTGTTATTATTATTGTTTTGATGTATGGTAGCGGTCGAGTTTGAACTCGCCGCGGCGTGCTCTACATTCATCTCGCTCGCACCACTCTCGTTAGATCTCAATCTAGCTGGTTGTCCCTTTTGCGTCTGCTTGGGATGTGATGTTGGTGCCGATGCATGGGCAAGGGGTGCGGGGGTCGATGGCAGAGTCGTTGTTTCTGCTAAAAATGTTGCCGTTAGGGTTGGCGCCATCAGGTCTGGTGCGTTCAGCACAGCTTTTGCTGACTTGGGCAACGACATCGGCGATAGCGACATGTCAGATAAATCGGAGATCAGGCCTGGCGATATGGTCGGCATAGAAGATGTAGAGGGTGTTTGTTTGGATTCTGACATTATTTAGGAGGTTTGTGAGTCAAATTGATTGAACTTGCAAAGAAGTGAAGTGCCGACGGCGCAGCGGAATAGTTGGTAAAGTTAGTGTTTAAGTTGCGAATATTATTATTAATTATTGTTTGGCGACGGCAAGCCCAGATAAAGATTCTGCTTGAGGTTGGTTGGATAAGTTTTTGCTATTGCTTTTTGCAGATTTTTTAATATTTTTTTTTTTTTGTTTGACGGCTTGTACACAAGGCGCAAAGATTTTGTTTGCTATTTAATTGAGTGTATTTGCCGACGGCAAAGCAAGTGAATTGGAGATGAAAGTGTGTTTTAATGGTGTTACGCCAAAGCTTAGATAATAGTCATTTATCTGGATATGTATTATTGTTGGTTCTAGTTCTGTGTGTTGACAAGAAGGTGATAAATAATGGCGGCACACAGGTAAATATAGGTAGGTATTTGTTAATGTTTGGTGTTATTATTGTTGTTGATAGGAGTGACGGCGAAACGCCTGAATTGTGAAAGGAATTTGTTTGTTATTATTTCTTCTAGCTGTTATTGTTGGTATTAATAGTTGTTAAGTGGCGATGAACCGCCAAGTTATTTTTATTATTATTTTAATTGTTTTTTTTTTTTTGTATATTTTTGTTTTTATATATTTTTTTTTTCGTTATGTAAGTTATGATAATAATTGTGCAATTTAAATAATTATAATATAAGGATTAGTGTTTGCGTTATGGTAATGATAAAAGTTTATGAAAGATGGGGAGAAAAGAGGCGAGCTGTGACAATGAGTGTCTGTGTGTGTGGCAGGTCGCCTTGTTATGTTGGTTGTTGTCCGGGATAGAGGACAATGAGGTATCAGGCAGAAGGGAAAGCTAGCTCGAAGCACACACTGAACAAGAAGCGTATCCTGGACATGTGAAAGTTTCTGTCGAATTGATTATTGTGTCTACGATTGCCTGAACGGCTTGTTTGCGTTTGTTGTTGTTGCTGTGCAGTGTTGCAGCTGCGCTATTGTGCGCTCTCTCTTTCTCACTTGCTCCGTGCTCAAAGTGTGCCAGTGGGCAAGGCGGAGAGGGGGGGATCGGAGGGGAAGTGTCACTTTGAGAGACCGCTAGATGTTAAGTGATTGTCTAATTGTGACGTGACCAAGATTACATATAAGCATGTGCATACATATAAACATGCATATGCATGCATACACATGCATATGATGACTTATTGGTTTATTGTGTTAGGTGAGCTGTTTGGTTATGGCAATTGACGGGGAAAGAGATGTATATATGTATGGAAAAGTAATTGAGTACCTTGTGTGTCCTTTTTTGTTTTTGTTTAGTTGTATATTTGTGCTTTTGTGTCAATGTAGTTATGTGTGTGTGATTTTTGACAGTTGTTATAAGGAAATTGCTCTTTTGTTGTGTGTGTGTGTTTGTGTATTTATATGTAGAAGTTTGTCCGTATACAGGCAATTGGATATATATATGTATATATACATCTACATATGAATATACATATATGTGTGTGATGACGGAGTAATTTGCTTATAGTTGAGCACACAGCATTTATTGTTTGATGTTGTTAGGTTATGTTATATTTAGTCGTTGTTTAGTAAGTTAGGATTATAGGTTAGGTGCGAGTAATTTGTCAATTGACAGTGACGTTTTGGCACGGGTTAGCGGCAGAAAGTAGCGAAAACAGAGAGCTCATCTGTACGTATGTGTATACAAGTTTGTTAAATTAACAAGCGTATAGACATGTGCATGCATACATGCGGCATGAAAGAACAAAGGAAGACAAAGAAAGGAATGTGCTAGAGGCTGCACACACACAGAAACATACGTATGCACATATTTATGCAGTATGTATGCGCCAAGTGTTGCACACACACAAATGCACAGAAAAGTACACGTGTACAATTCCTTTCCCTCTATCTTTTCTCGACCACTATCCTCTCAGTTCCACTGTCCACACCACTGTTCCGTTGATTGCTATTTCACAATTTCACTATTTCACGTTTCTCGGAGTCTCAAAGTATAATTTAGTTTAAATTTTTACTTTATCTTTCACGATTTTCAGTTTTTCAATTTTTCAGTTTTCAATTTTCAGTCGACCGGCTAAGAGGAACACGTCTGTTCTGGGTAAGTGTCTTCATGCGAATGGGAATCGGGGATCGAACGGCAGGTTGCCAGGAGCGGGCAGGCAGGCGAGCGAGCGAACGAGCGAGCAGGAGAGGCAGCGAAACAGCAAGGCAGCGAGGCAGCAGGGCAGCAAGGCAGCGAGACAGCTAGGCAGCAGGACATCGAGGCAGCAAGGCAGCGAGGCAGCAAGGCAGCGAGACAGCAAGGCAGCGAGACAGCAAGGCAGCGAGACAGCAAGGCAGCGAGACAGCAAGGCAGCGAGACAGCTAGGCAGCAGGACATCGAGACATCGAGACTCTCCACTCCAGTTCCAACTCCGGTTCCGACTCCAGATTCAGACTCCGACTCCAACTCAATGGCCGCTCACTCACTCGCCCAGGCGGCCGACTCCAATTGGGAACGTGAATGCGCTCAATCTCCAATTCCCAGACCAGAAATTTATTTATTGATATATATTACATTAGAGATGGATAAACGTTACAAATGTTGGTGCATTTTTGATGATATATGTTAGTGGGTATTTTGTGGTTATGATTAAGTCTTAAGACTATAAAACAAATGTTTTGAATTTGATTCGATTTGATTGTGTGTAAGGTACATTGTGTGATTAGTGAGAATAAATATAAAATAAGTTGTTGTAATTGTATTAAATACTAGGTATTGGATGTTACATGGTATACATTAGTTGTGGTTTGATAAGAGTGGATGTAATATACAATTGGGGCTTGTGCGGCGTCAGTAAATAATTTTTACCATAAGCCAGCAGGTAATTGACAGGAGTTATGCTGTTTATGCGTTGATGAGTATGAGAGAGAAAATCTTTTGTTTTGGATTGAAACATTTTGGAGAGATCATGTGTATTCTTTGCATTTTTAGAAATTATTTTTTGAAAGTCTAGACGATAAAAGATAGGGTGGCATGCTCACAATGTGCATGGGCAAGCTTTTGCGCATGTGTGTGAGTGTCTGTGATTTTGTTGGTATTTTGTTATGACAGTGCGTGTGCTTGCGCTCGTGCGTATATCTGACAACAAATACATACCAGCAAGTTTGTGCGCTTGCAAGTACATATATATGTATGTGTGAATATATAATTGCGACGAGTGTGCAGCGATAGGTAAATTGCCACCGTATGATAGGATTACATGGCGACTTGTTATGATATGGACACTATAATTGGCAGCAGCGATAATATTACATCATCGAGGCGTGCCATTTGATCGTCAAGTGAGATTCTATATAAGATTGGGGCAGGTAATTGAAAAAGTTCATCAAATATTTTGTTATTAAATTTAGGACTGCATCCCTCGAAAATATTTCAATGGAGAAAGTTACTATATATACATGTGTGCAATTGCAATAGTAAGACTGCTGAGCCGGTGCCATTCTCTCACACTCGAAAAGGCAGTTTCCTTGGTAGAAAACATTGGCATTAGCTGAGCAATCCGGGAACCTAAGTGGCTCTTGTATTACAATTTGCCACATATAGAAGTATTAAGGAGAGTATTTAAATTATATGTAATTAATGCACATATATATATACATACATGTATGTACATATATGCGCATACATGCATGTATATACATACATGCACGCACATACATACAAATATATAAGTAGTGAATGAATCTTATTGATTATAGATGAAGCGGTTTTTGATGTTGTTGCTGGGGCTGCTATTCGGCTGCGGCTGCTGGTGTTGCTAAACGGCTGCTAATGAAGATAGTTGCCAGCTTCGTGCAGCAGCACTTTGTTGTTGATGTTGATGTTGATTGTTGTTTTTGCAGCCGCTGGTTGACATGTTTTGCTGGTGACGGTAGCGAGGATGATGATGGTGAAGTTCAATCAGCTGGGCTATACTTGGGCTGAGTGCGTTGTCTTTGTGGTTGCGTGTGCGTGTAAGTGTATGATAGTAGCGGCGTTATGCGTCTGTGTGCGCACTGGAGGGGATGCAAATAGGCGGCAATGGGATGGGCCGGCGGCAGGCGGGCTGGCGCGTCTGTGTGCGAGTATATAATTCTGTGATGGTGAGGCAACGTTTGCTGGGCATTGGTTATGTGAGTGTGTGCCAGCATACGGAAGTGTGTGCTGGATATTTATTTGGGCACGCGTTTGAGTGTGAGCGAGTGCGTGCATCTGATGTTGGGCGCAATTGCGAAGGATGACAATAAGCGATGCAGGCAAACACACATACGCATAGGTCTTTTATATCAGTGAAAGTTGTAGAAAGGTAAGTAAGTAAAGGTAGGTTTGAAAGATGTTTATGAAAGAGGTAAGTTGGAGTTTCTTTTCTTTTCAGTTAGTTGATAGGTTATTTGTTCAGAGCCTTAGATGGAGCTGGATGAGGGTGAAGCAGCTATTTGAGTGGAGTCGTCTCCATGTCGGAAAATGCCTTGCATTTTCTGCTGCACATCACTCATGTAGCGAGTCAACTTGTCTAGTTGTTCTTGTTGCCTTTTGGCAAGCTTAACCAATAGTTGGGTGGTTGAGTTATGCTCAGTGGAAGGAAGAACAGGGGTTTGATGATGTTGTTGTTGTGGTGGCTGTTGCTGAAACTCAGCATCGATTTGCATTGGCGTAGGCTCGTGCTGGTTCAAGTGGTGAGCAGAGGCAGCATTATGTCGTGTGGACGTAAGTGTATCTAGGTGTTGGCGCTGCATAAGAACAGTTTGATCACGATTGATCATCGAACCAAACTGTTCAATTTGACGCTGCTGTTGCAGTTGTTGGATGTTTTGAGTTTTTGGCCATCTTAGGCGCGGGTCCAAATTTGCGGAAGTTCTTGATATATTTCTCGTTGCAGCTGCTGTTGATGTTGTTGTTACTGCTGCTATTGAGGATGAAAGATTGGCGCTTGGTGCCGGTTTGATAGAGTTATGAACAGGAATGGTGTCAGAATTAACATTGTTAATTGGGATATTGTTGTAATTATTAATGATGGGAATATTTGCGGCTTTGATAACATTTGATCGTTGCCTTTGCGGAAGCGCACGTTCCATTTGTGCTCGCTTGTGTTGTTTTGATTTTTGCTTGCGCGCTTTGGCTTTTTGTTTTTTATTTGTTGGCTTGGGCAAAGACAGCAATGTCGGCAGCTGTTGTTGCAATGGCAATTGCAATTGCAGTGGCATATGAGCCTGTTGACGTTGCTGCGAGCGTATTTGTCGCCTTTGCTGCCGCTGAATATTCGGATTGCTTTGTCTCGGTAACAGTTGCTGCCTTGACTGAACGTTCCGAATGTTTGTATTTGATATTAGTTTTGATTTCAGCAAGTCAAGATATAAGGGGCAGCCCTTATAATTGGCCGTGTGTGATTGGGAGCAGTTGGCACAGTTTGCCGGTAAATTGATAGGCTTAGTACATTGTTGCGATAAATGCTCCTGGCCGCATTTCACGCAGCGCGGATTGTGACGACAGTAGCGTGCCGTGTGATTGTATCGTTGGCAGCGGTGGCATTGAGGCAGTTTCCTGTCGTCGGTTTTTGGCCACTCAAAACGGACTAAGAATTTGCATAATTCTTGGACGTTGAAAATTGTTGTTGGATTCTTTATTGAATTATGAGCTAATTCAATAAAGAATAGATTCGGGCAGTGATGACCGGGATTACTGCGATTCTGATAAACAGGGTTATATACATTACGTATTATGTAGCCCATATTGGATAGCTCATTTCGAATTTTGGTCGTGCTAATGGAGGCGTGAATGCCTCGTACGACAACCCGAATTGAGCGTTCATCACGTTTCTGGTAAGTATTGAAGTTAATGGAGCTGTCAGTTTCAAGGATATGTATGATATGTTCGTGTGTTTGAGTCGATTTGGGTATGATTCGTAGAATGCAAAGACGGCAATGTCGGCAGCTGTTGTTGCAATGGCAATTGCAATTGCAGTGGCATATGAGTCTGTTGACGTTGCTGCGAGCGTATTTGTCGCCTTTGCTGCCGCTGAATATTCGGATTGCTTTGTCTCGGTAGCAGTTGCTGCCTTGACTGAACGTTCCGAATGTTTGTATTTGATATTAGTTTTGATTTCAGCAAGTCAAGATATAAGGGGCAGCCCTTATAATTGGCCGTGTGTGATTGGGAGCAGTTGGCACAGTTTGCCGGTAAATTGATAGGCTTAGTACATTGTTGCGATAAATGCTCCTGGCCGCATTTCACGCAGCGCGGATTGTGACGACAGTAGCGCGCCGTGTGATTGTATCGTTGGCAGCGGTGGCATTGAGGCAGTTTCCTGTCGTCGGTTTTTGGCCACTCAAAACGGACTAAGAATTTGCATAATTCTTAGACGTTGAAAATTGTTGTTGAATTATGAGCTAATTCAATAAAGAATAGATTCGGGCGGTGATGACCGGGATTACTGCGATTCCGATAAACAGGGTTATATACATTACGTATTATGTAGCCCATATCGGATAGCTCATTTCGAATTTTGGTCGTGCTAATGGAGGCGTGAATGCCTCGTACGACAACCCGAATTGAGCGTTCATCACGTTTCTGGTAAGTATTAAAGTTAATGGAGCTGTCAGTTTCAAGGATATGTTCGTGTGTTTGAGTCGATTTGGGTATGATTCGTAGGATGCCAGGGCCACCCAATTTTAGGCCGTAGTCGACTATGGGTGGATTGTGCCCGTTTAAGTTGGCCACTAACGAATCAATGCCACTCCAATTGGATTCATTATGTTGAACGCATATTTGTGGGGGCTTGAACTGTTTTGGAATAGGATTAAAGTTTGTATGTTGCTCGTGTTGTTGTTGGATGGGGGCAGAAAGGAAGTTAGTCACAATATTGGGGGGAGCGTTGGTGACAGCATTGTAAAAGGGGATTGTTGTTGAAGCAGCCGGAATTGAAGCTGTTTTTGGGGTAGCTGCTATTGCTGCTGTTTGAGCCGTCGGTGCGTTGTGAGTTGAGGTTGTTGTTGTGGGAGCTAACTGGTGAGGATGGTGGACATGCTGTCAGAGCTGATTGTACAGCAGAAGCGAGGCTATTGATCATAGCGTTCGCTTGTCGCTGTTTAGGCGGCGATTACGATTTTGGTTGTAGCTGATGGTCGGACGCATCTAGGTCGGATTCGGATAGAAGACTGAATCGATTTGATGCTAGTCGTGCATTGCTAGATGTATATTGTTGCGTCAGACGGGATTTGGCTGAGATTTTTCGGTTTAGGATGCGTGCAGTCTTCCGCCGAGTCTGACTAACAGCTTTAGTTGATATGAGTTGTTGCTTATGGAACAGCATTTCGCCAGATATGGGCAAATTGCTATTGTTGCAATCATCGTTGTTGCTGCTGGTGGGGCTGCTGCTGGTTCCGTTGCGAATAATTGTGATTTGTGCCAAGGGAGCAGCATTATTGTGAGCCAGTGCGGCTGCGTATGATGGGAACGATGGAGTTTCTGTTGTTGTTGTTGTTGTTGCCGTTGCTGTTGTTAAAAAAGGGGGAGCAACGGCTGTAGCAGGTGGAGCTGGTGTGTTGACTATCTTTCGCGATGCAGAAATCATCAGTAGATTAGCTGCTGTTGACGTAGATGGTCCACTATCGATACCCTCAATATCAATAAAAAGGTCACTTGAAGTGTCCTTCGTTTTTATTTTTCTTAATATTATTAATGTTGCTGTTATAGATATTGTGATTATAGTTGGCATGTCCAGCTATATTTCGTGCATTTGTTAACTGTGTTTGCGCATCATTTTGTATATTTTTGTTTTTATATATATTTATTTTCGTTATGTAAGTTATGATAATAATTGTGCAATTTAAAATAATTATAATATAAAGATTAGTGTATGTGTTATGGTAATGATAAAAGGTTATGAAAGATGGGGGGAAAAGAGGCGAGCTGTGACAATGAGTGTCTGTGTGTGTGGCAGGTCGCCTTGTTGTGTTGGTTGTTGTCCGGGATAGAGGACAATGAGGTATCAGGCAGAAGGGAAAGCTAGCTCGAAGCACACACTGAACAAGAAGCGTATCCTGGACATGTGAAAGTTTCTGTCGAATTGATTATTGTGTCTACGATTGCCTGAACGGCTTGTTTGCGTTTGTTGTTGTTGTTGTGCAGTGTTGCAGCTGCGCTATTGTGCGCTCTCTCTTTCTCACTTGCTCCGTGCTCAAAGTGTGCCAGTGGGCAAGGCGGAGAGGGGGGGATCGGAGGAGAAGTGTGACTTTGAGAGACCGCTAGATGTTAAGTGATTGTCTAATTGTGACGTGACCAAGATTACATATAAGCATGTGCATACATATAAACATGCATATGCATATTAGGTAAGTGGAACTGATGTGCAAGCGTATGTGTATATGTGTGGTTATATAAATGAGTGTAATTTCTTTGTAAAGTTTGTGTAGTATGTGTTTTTCAGTTTTGAGTAGAGATGATGAGTATATACGTTAATGTGTGATTGTGAGTGTGTGTGTAAGCGTATATGTATAAGAGTGCGCATGTATGTGGAGCTCGCTATAGAGCTAGTTGCGTGACGGCAACTGTATTATGGCTAATCTGGACGGCATATGCATGCATACACATGCATATGATGACTTATTGGTTTATTGTGTTAGGTGAGCTGTTAGGCTATGGCAATTGACGGGGAAAGAGATGTATATATGTATGGAAAAGTAATTGAGTACCTTGTGTGTCCTTTTTTGTTTTTGTTTAGTTGTATATTTGTGCTTTTGTGTCAATGTAGTTATGTGTGTGTGATTTTTGACAGTTGTTATAAGGAAATTGCTCATTTGTTGTGTGTGTGTATGTGTGTATGTATATGTAGAAGTTTGTCCGTATACAGGCAATTGGATATATATATGTATATATACATCTACATATGAATATACATATATGTGTGTGATGACGGAGTAATTTGCTTATAGTTGAGCACACAGCATTTATTGTTTGATGTTGTTAGGTTATGTTATATTTAGTCGTTGTTTAGTAAGTTAGGATTATAGGTTAGGTGCGAGTAATTTGTCAATTGACAGTGACGTTTTGGCACGGGTTAGCGGCAGAAAGTAGCGAAAACAGAGAGCTCAGCCGCACATATGTGCACGTACGTACGTATGTGTATACAAGTTTGTTAAATTAACAAGCGTATAGACATGTGCATGCATACATGCGGCATGAAAGAACAAAGGAAGAGAAAGAAGAAAGGAATGTGCTAGAGGCTGCACACACACAGAGACATACGTATGCACACGCGTATGCAGTATGTATGCGCTAAGTGTTGCACACACACAAATGCACAGAAAAGTACACGTGTACAATTCCTTTCCCTCTATCTTTTCTCGACCACTATCCTCTCAGTTCCACTGTCCACACCATTTCACTGTTCCGTTGATTGCTATTTCACAATTTCACTATTTCACGTTTCTCGGAGTCTCAAAGTATAATTTAGTTTAAATTTTTACTTTATCTTTCACGATTTTCAGTTTTTCAATTTTTCAGTTTTCAATTTTCAGTCGACCGTCTAAGAGGAACACGTCTGTTCTGGGTAAGTGTCTTCATGCGAATGGGAATCGGGGATCGAACGGCAGGTTGCCAGGAGCGGGCAGGCAGGCGAGCGAGCGAATGAGCGAGCAGGAGAGGCAGCGAGACAGCAAGGAAGCGGGAGAGCAAGGCAGCGAGACAGCAGGGCAGCAGGGCAGCGAGACATCGAGGCAGCAAGGCAGCGAGGCAGCAAGGCAGCAAGACAGCAAGGCAGCAAGGCAGCGAGACAGCTAGGCAGCAGGACATCGAGACATCGAGACTCTCCACTCCAGTTCCAACTCCGGTTCCGACTCCAGATTCAGACTCCGACTCCAACTCAATGGCCGCTCACTCACTCGCCCAGGCGGCCGACTCCAATTGGGAACGTGAATGCGCTCAATCTCCAATTCCCAGACCAGAAATTTATTTATTGATATATATTACATTAGAGATGGATAAACGTTACAAATGTTGGTGCATTTTTGATGATATATGTTTGTGGGTATTTTGTAGTTATGATTAAGTCTTAAGACTATAAAACAAATGTTTTGAATTTGATTCGATTTGATTGTGTGTAAGGTACATTGAGTGATTAGTGAGAATAATTATAAAATAATTTGTTGTAATTGTATTAAATACTAGGTATTGGATGTTACATGGTATACATTAGTTGTGGTTTGATAAGAGTGGATGTAATATACAATTGGGGTTTGTGCGGCGTCAGTAAATAATTTTTACCATAAGCCAACAGGTAATTGACAGAAGTTATGCTGTTTGTGCGTTTATGAGTATGAGAGAGAAAATCTTTTGTTTTGGATTGAAACATTTTGGAGAGATCATGTGTATTCTTTGCATTTGTAGTAATTATGTTGTGAAAGTCTAGACGATAAAAGATAGGGTGGCACGCTCACAATGTGCATGGGCAAGCTTTTGCGCATGTGTGTGAGTGTCTGTGATTTTGTTGGTATTTTGTTATGACAGTGCGTGTGCTTGCGCTCGTGCGTATATCTGACAACAAATACATACCAACAAGTTTGTGCGCTTGCAAGTACATATATATGTCTGTGTGAATATATAATTGCGACGAGTGTGCAGCGATAGGTAAATTGCCACCGTGTGATAGGATTACATGGCGACTTGTTATGATATGGACACTATAATTGGCAGCAGCGATAGTGTTACATCATCGAGGCGTGCCATTTGATCGTCAAGTGAGATTCTATATAAGATTGGGGCAGGTAATTGAAAAAGTTCATCAAATATTTTGTTATTAAATTTAGGACTGGATCCCTCGAAAATATTTCAATGGAGAAAGTTACTATATATACATGTGCAATTGCAATAGTAAGACTGCTGAGCCGGTGCCATTCTCTCACACTCGAAAAGGCAGTTTCCTTGGTAGAAAACATTGGCATTAGCTGAGCAATGCGGGAACCTAAGTGGCTCTTGTATTACAATCTGCCACATATAGAAGTATTAAGGAGAGTATTTAAATTATATGTAATTAATGCACATATATATACATACATGTATGTACATATATGCGCATACATGCATGTATATACATACATGCACGCACATACATACATATATATGAGTAGTGAATGAATTTTATTGATTATAGATGTAGCGGTTTTTGATGTTGTTGCTGGGGCTGCTATTCGGCGGCGGCTGCTGGTGTTGCTAAACGGCTGCTAATGAAGATAGTTGCCAGCTTCGTGCAGCAGCACTTTGTTGTTGATGTTGATTGTTGTTTTTGCAGCCGCTGGTTGACATGTTTTGCTGGTGACGGTAGCGAGGAGGATGATGGTGAAGTTCAATCAGCTGGGCTATACTTGGGTTGAGTGCGTTGTCTTTGTGGTTGCGCGTGCGTGTAAGTGTATGATAGTAGCGGCGTTATGCGTCTGTGTGCGCACTGGAGGGGATGCAAATAGGCGGCAATGGGATGGGACGGCGGCAGGCGGGCTGGCGCGTCTGTGTGCAAGTATATAATTCTGTGATGGTGAGGCAACGTTTGCTGGGCATTGGTTATGTGAGTGTGTGCCAGCATACGGAAGTGTGTGCTGGATATTTATTTGGGCACGCGTTTGAGTGTGAGCGAGTGCGTGCATCTGATGTTGGGCGCAATTGCGAAGGATGACTATAAGCGATGCAGGCAAACACACATACGCATAGGTCTTTTATATCAGTGAAAGTTGTAGAAAGGTAAGTAAGTAAAGGTAGGTTTGAAAGATGTTTATGAAAGAGGTAAGTTGGAGTTTCTTTTCTTTTCAGTTAGTTGATAGGTTATTTGTTCAGAGCCTTAGATGTAGCTGGATGAGGGTGAAGCTGCTATTTGAGTGGAGTCGTCTCCATGTCGGAAAATTCCTTGCATTTTCTGCTGCACATCACTCATGTAGCGAGTCAACTTGTCTAGTTGTTCTTGTTGCCTTTTGGCAAGCTTAACCAATAGTTGGGTGGTTGAGTTATGCTCAGTGGAAGGAAGAACAGGGGTTTGATGATGTTGTTGTTGTGGTGGCTGTTGCTGAAACTCAGCATCGATTTGCATTGTCGTAGGCTCGTGCTGGTTCAAGTGGTGAGCAGAGGCAGCATTATGTCGTGTGGACGTAAGTGTATCTAGGTGTTGGCGCTGCATAAGAACAGTTTGATCACGATTGATCATCGAACCAAACTGATCAATTTGACGCTGCTGTTGCTGTTGTTGGATGTTTTGAGTTTTGGGCCATCTTAGGCGCGGGTCCAAATTTGCGGAAGTTCTTGATATATTTCTCGTTGCAGCTGCTGTTGATGTTGTTGTTACTGCTGCTATTGAGGATGAAAGATTGGCGCTTGGTGCCGGTTTGATAGAGTTATGAACAGGAATGGTGTCAGAATTAACATTGTTAATTGGGATATTGTTGTAATTATTAATGATGGGAATATTTGCGGCTTTGATAACATTTGATCGTTGCCATTGCGCAAGCGCACGTTCCATTTGTGCTCGCTTGTGTTGTTTTGATTTTTGCTTGCGCGCTTTGGCTTTTTGTTTTTTATTTGTTGGCTTGGGCAAAGACAGCAATGTCGGCAGCTGTTGTTGCAATGGCAATTGCAATTGCAGTGGCATATGAGCCTGTTGACGTTGCTGCGAGCGTATTTGTCGCCTTTGCTGCCGCTGAATATTCGGATTGCTTTGTCTCGGTAGCAGTTGCTGCCTTGACTGAACGTTCCGAATGTTTGTATTTGATATTAGTTTTGATTTCAGCAAGTCAAGATATAAGGGGCAGCCCTTATAATTGGCCGTGTGTGATTGGGAGCAGTTGGCACAGTTTGCCGGTAAATTGATAGGCTTAGTACATTGTTGCGATAAATGCTCCTGGCCGCATTTCACGCAGCGCGGATTGTGACGACAGTAGCGCGCCGTGTGATTGTATCGTTGGCAGCGGTGGCATTGAGGCAGTTTCCTGTCGTCGGTTTTTGGCCACTCAAAACGGAATAAGAATTTGCATAATTCTTGGACGTTGAAAATTGTTGTTGGATTCTTTATTGAATTATGAGCTAATTCAATAAAGAATAGATTCGGGCAGTGATGACCGGGATTACTGCGATTCTGATAAACAGGGTTATATACATTACGTATTATGTAGCCCATATTGGATAGCTCATTTCGAATTTTGGTCGTGCTAATGGAGGCGTGAATGCCTCGTACGACAACCCGAATTGAGCGTTCATCACGTTTCTGGTAAGTATTGAAGTTAATGGAGCTGTCAGTTTCAAGGATATGTATGATATGTTCGTGTGTTTGAGTCGATTTGTGTATGATTCGTAGGATGCCAGGGCCACCCAATTTTAGGCCGTAGTCGACTATGGGTGGATTGTGCCCGTTTAATTTGGCCACTAACGAATCAATGCCATTCCAATTGGATTCATTATGTTGAACGCATATTTGTGGGGGCTTGAACTGTTTTGGAATAGGATTAAAGTTTGTATGTTGCTCGTGTTGTTGTTGGATGGGGGCAGAAAGGAAGTTAGTCACAATATTGGGGGGAGCGTTGGTGACAGCATTGTAAAAGGGGATTGTTGTTGAAGCAGTCGGAATTGAAGCTGTTTTTGGGGTAGCTGCTATTGCTGCTGTTTGAGCCGTCGGTGCGTTGTGAGTTGAGGTTGTTGTTGTGGGAGCTAACATTGGTGAGGATGGTGGACATGCTGTCAGAGCTGATTGTACAGCAGAAGCGAGGCTATTGATCATAGCGTTCGCTTGTCGCTGTTTAGGCGGCGATTACGATTTTGGTTGTAGCTGATGGTCGGACGCATCTAGATCGGATTCGGATAGAAGACTGAATCGATTTGATGCTAGTCGTGCATTGCTAGATGTATATTGTTGCGTCAGACGGGATTTGGCTGAGATTTTTCGGTTTAGGATGCGTGCAGTCTTCCGCCGAGTCTGACTAACAGCTTTAGTTGATATGAGTTGTTGCTTATGGAACAGCTTTTCGCCAGATATGGGCAAATTGCTATTGTTGCAATCATCGTTGTTGCTGCTGGTGGGGCTGCTGCTGGTTCCGCTGCGAATAATTGTGATTTGTGCCAAGGGAGCAGCATTATTGTGAGCCAGTGCGGCTGCGTATGATGGGAACGATGGAGTTTCTGTTGTTGTTGTTGTTGTTGCCGTTGCTGTTGTTAAAAAAGGGGGAGCAACGGCTGTAGCAGGTGGAGCTGGTGTGTTGACTATCTTTCGCGATGCAGAAATCATCAGTAGATTAGCTGCTGATGTAGATGGTCCACTATCGATACCCTCAATATCAATAAAAAGGTCACTTGAAGAGTGTCCTTCGTTTTTATTTTTCTTAATATTATTAATGTTGCTGTTATAGATATTGTGATTATAGTTGGCATGTCCAGCTATATTTCGTGCATTTGTTAACTGTGTTTGCGCATCACTAGAGCTGCCAGACTCTAGCTGTGCAATGAGTCTTTTATATTGTGCCATCTGCTTTTATATTTTACCATAAGCCAGCAGGTAATTGACAGGAGTTATGCTATTTGTGCGTTTATGAGTATGAGAGAGAAAATCTTTTATTTTAGATTGAAACATTTTGGAGGGATGATGTGAATTCTTTGCATTTTTAGAAATTGTTTTTTGAAAGTCTAGACGATAAAAGATAGGGTGGCACGCTCACAATGTGCATGGGCAAGCTTTTGCGCATGTGTGTGAGTGTCTGTGATTTTGTTGGTATTTTGTTATGACAGTGCGTGTGCTTGCGCTCGTGCGTATATCTGACAACAAATACATACCAGCAAGTTTGTGCGCTTGCAAGTACATATATATGTATGTGTGAATATATAATTGCGACGAGTGTGCAGCGATAGGTAAATTGCCACCGTGTGATAGGATTACATGGCGACTTGTTATGATATGGACACTATAATTGGCAGCAGCGATAATGTTACATCATCGAGGCGTGCCATTTGATCGTCAAGTGAGATTCTATATAAGATTGGGGCAGGTAATTGAAAAAGTTCATCAAATATTATGTTATTAAATTTAAGACTGGATCCCTCGAAAATATTTCAATGGAGAAAGTTACTATATATACATGTGTGCAATTGCAATAGTAAGATTGCTGTGCCGGTGCCATTCTCTCACACTCGAAAAGGCAGTTTCCTTGGTAGAAAACATTGGCATTAGCTGAGCAATCCGGGAACCTAAGTGGCTCTTGTATTGCAATCTGCCACATATAGAAGTATTAAGGAGAGTATTTAAATTATATGTAATTAATGCACATATATATACATACATGTATGTACATGCATGTATATACACACATGCACACACATACGTACACATGCATGTGCATGGATATTGGCATTGATTAGAGCTGATGTTGTTGTTGATTGCTGCTGCTGCCGATAAAGTTGCTTGTTGATTGCTAAATTTTTTGGGCTATGGCGAGCAGGCAATGGTTGCTGCAGTGATTTGGCCGATGTGATTGCCGAGTGTTAGTGAGTCTGCCGTTGTTGTCGTGAGCGTTGGCCTCGAAGCTTAATGTTTGCATTCCAGATTTATTCATTCTAAGGGGTGAGGATTTTCTAGATGATCTGTTTATGAGTTTTCGGAAAAGATTTGAAAGAGTTATATGATTAAAGCACACTATATGATGTGTTAGTTGTAATATGAGTGAGTATTTTTTCGGTAGTTCTAGAAAAGGTTTGCTGGGGCTTGGCGTTGGATTAATTCGACACCTGGCCAGATATGTCTGAGACGGCGTTGTGCTCTGTTGCCGCCTGAGAGTAGTAGCTTGCTTGCTAGTTGGTTTGTATGTCTCTCAAGTCGGTCGTTATGTCGATTGGCATTTAAGTTAAGTTCATCCCATATTGAAGGCATTTTCATGTCGTGGTGCAGCATACGATTAGTAACAAAGAATGGTGCACCACTAATAAGGCGAAGAGCTCTCGACTGTACTGATTGCAGGCGACGCAAACGTGTGTCGGCAGCACAGCCGTATAGCTCGATGCCATAGTGCCAGATGGGAGCTATGATTTGTCTGTAAATGAGAATTTTATTTTTTAATGATAATTTGGATTGGCTAGCAGATATAAGCCATTTGTACTTGAACAATTTTCTGCGTACAACTTGTGCAGTGATACGAGCATGGCGTGCCCAATTGAGTTTATTATCCAAATACAGACCGAGATATTTTACATGGTTCTTGGTCGGTATTATATTGTTATTAATTGTTAATTGAGTGGTAAGATCACCGGCGTTGGAAAACTGGCGTCGTAGTGTGAACAGAATGTGCACCGATTTGCTATCGTTGACCTGAATGTTCCAATTATTTGTCCATTTAACAAATCGGTGTAGATGGCCCTGTAGAATGGTAGTGGCTACCACCGCATTGATGGCACTGCATAGAAAAGCTGTGTCATCTGCATAGGTTGCTGTCAGACCATAGAAGCTGGCAATTGAGCGAGCGGATGGCAATTGTTGTGTCTGCTGGAGATGTGCAGCAATGCATGGCATATCAGATACGAATATGTTGAATAACAGTGGTGATAGTACACTGCCTTGCGGCACACCGGCCAACATTGGCCGTACTGATGATCCGCAGGTGTTAGCACCATTGTAGCAATTCGCTGCCGGGTTTGTGCTTATCACACAGAAGCTGCGGTTGGATAGGAAGGATTTGAGTAGATGAAAGAGCGGCTCGCTCGTGTGAGTGCGTAGCTTGAAGAGTAGGCCATCGTGCCAGACACGGTCAAACGCTTGCTGCAAGTCAAGAAATACTCCCGATGTGCAGTGACCTCTCTCAAATGATTTATTAATATGCTCGGCAAGCCGATGTACTTGTTGGATGGTGCTATGGCCCGCCCGGAAGCCAAATTGATGGTTAGGGATAATCATAGCACAGTCCAGATTGAATTCACTCTCCATGGGAGATTGTAATTCATCGTTTAGTCGCTCATATATCACTTTCTCGTATAATTTCGAGATTGTGGACAATAAGCTTATTGGCCGGTATGAGTTGAGTTCGGAGGCAGATCTGGAGCCGCCCTTCAATATCATTCGCATTTCCATTGAGTTGGGAAGTATTTCAGTCGTAGCATACTGTTGAAGAGGAGCAGCATGAATAGCCTAGCTTTTTGAGGTAAAGATTTAATCAGATAGTTGTCTAATTGATCGAGACCAGGAGCTTTACGTATCTGTAATTGGATGTAGGAATTCAGTTCGCATGGCGTAACGTGGCGTATGTTTGATGATGGTGTGAGATGTAGGGAGTTGTTGGGGTTTGTGTTAATATCATTTGGATTGACTTGAAGATTTAGAAATCGCCTCACACGCTCACAATGTTCTAATGGAGCAAAATCGAACGGGGTGAAACGTTCCTGAAGTTCATCGGCAAATGCTTCAACCTGTTCCTCAGCAGATTGACACCAGTGCCCGTTAGGATTTTGTACGCTGGGTTGGGCATGTGGCTGTCTTTTTAAGTTTTTCGTGGCTTGCCATAGGTGAAAGGCACCCTTCTTTTGGGGGTCAGCATTGCTCAGCACAAAATCGACATAAGCACGGCGCTGTATTTCAAGTTGGTGGGTCAATTGTCGGCTAACTCGTTGCCATTGCAACCAGTGATCATAATGACGTGTGCGTAGCCAGCGTTTGCGGAGTCGACGCTTAAGGCGTAACAGTGATATATGTACGTTGGATCTGATAAAAGCAGACGGGGGAAGAGTTGCTGGAGGTTGTGCAGGGTTGCCGCGATTGTCATTATTGATGTTGTTATTGTTAATATTGTTTGAGGGATGTAAACTATTCCGATGTTGTGCAGGCATATTGGATGCTATAGCTGAACGAGAGTTGGATGCTTTAGCTGCAATATGTAGCTTTTGTACAAAGTTCTCGAGCATATCGTCGATATCTTTTGTGGAGCCGATCTCAATATTCAGATTTATAGATGAATCTAAGTGTTGGTGAAAGACAGACAAATTTGAGCGATCGGTGAGCAGGCGGCGGCGATTTTGACAGCGAGGGCAGGTTTGCTGAGCCTGGTTGGCATTTAATAGGGAGTTTAGGCCATTAACGGCAATTCTAAATTGAACCAACAAAGGCAGATGGTCGCTGTGGAGCTCTGTTACTCGACTTATTGCAAATCTATGACTTGCTATACCAGCATAGACGCCAAAGTCGAGCACGCTTGGACGGTATGTGCCGTTTGAGGGGAAGTGTGTTGGTTCGGCCGTGGTGAGAACATTGAACTGGTTGGAGTTCGTCAGAATGTTTGCAAGTATTGTACCACGCGAACAGCATCTCATGTTGCCCCGAAGTCTATGTTTTGCATTCCAGTCGCCTCCAATCAGAAAATTGGCACCCAGTAGCTCAAACAGTCGGGTATAATCGTTCGCACACAATGCGTGATTGGGGGGCCAATAGCAAGATGCAATGTTGATGCCGCCCAAATCTGTGCGCAGACGCACAATGGCACAATGTAGGTGCGGAAGAGATATCCCCGGTAAGACTTGACATTGGATGCGATTTGAAATTATAATGGCAACGCCGCCAACATATAGATGTGATTGGGGGGAGTTTGCCGTAATGATTGTGAACTCGGGAATTTGAATATGGGAGTTGTGGCCGAAACGAGTTTCACAGACGAGCATTATGTCTACGTTGTGACGCGTAATAAAATGCTTGAGTTCCTCTACTTTCCGTGACAGACCGTTGGCGTTCCAAATGCCAATGTGGAGGCCAATCATTGTGGGGAGTAATGTTGGGCCGTTGTTTATTGGGCGGACAATTGTGTATGGTCAATTGTGTAAAGAAGAGAGAGGTTGGTTTATTAGTACGAGGGAGAGAGTGGGTATTGATATATTTGAGACAACTTTTTGATTTGTGTTTTAATTTATAGGTGCAGATTTGTATTAGATGTGTATCATTTAAGTGTCGGGTGGCGTAGTTGGATGTTGTGAACGACACGCTGATTTGTTAGAAGTTGAGATTGAAATAGTAATGGTGTAGATTATGGTGGCACGCCCCATTTATTGTTTAGATGGCGACACATCAGATTTAAGTAGTTTACAAGGTGGGTATTGGGGACGGCACGTCGAAATATGGGAAGCTCTAGATTGATGGAAGATGAAGTAAGTCGATGGCACGGCACAGTAAAAGGGTTGATAAAATTAGCAATACGAATGTATGATAGATGTTTAAGTGCGTAGATAATATTATTAATTATTGATTGGCGACGGCAAGCCCAGATAAAGATACTGCTTGAGGTCGGTTGGATAGGTTTTTGCTATTGCTTTTTGCAGATTTTTTAATATTTTTTTTTTTTTTTTTTTGACGGCTTGTACACAAGGCACAAAGATTTTGTTTGCTATTTAATTGAGTGTATTTGCCGACGGCAAAGCAAGTGAATTGGAGATGTAAATGTGTTTTAATGGTGTTGCGCCAAAGCTTAGATAATAGTAATTTATCTGGATATGTATTATTGTTGGTTCTAGTTCTGTGTGTTGACAAGAAGGTGATAAATAATGGCGGCACACAGGTAAATATAGGTAGGTATTTGTTAATGTTTGGTGTTATTATTGTTGTTGATAGGAGTGACGGCGAAACGCCTGAATTGTGAAAGGACTTTGTTTGTTATTATTTCTTCTAGCTTTTATTATTGGTATTAATAGTTGTTAGGTGGCGATGAACCGCCAAGTTATTGTTATTATTATTTTAATTGTTTTTTTTTTTTTTTTATATTTTTGTTTTTATATATATTTTTTTTTTCGTTATGTAAGTTATGATAATAATTGTGCAATTTAGAATAATTATAATATAAGGATTAGTGTATGTGTTATGGTAATGATAAAAGTTTATGAACGATGGGGGGAAAAGAGGCGAGCTGTGACAATGAGTGTCTGTGTGTGTGGCAGGTCGCCTTGTTGTGTTGGTTGTTGTCCGGGATAGAGGACAATGAGGTATCAGGCAAAAGGGAAAGCTAGCTCGAAGCACATATTGAACAAGGACCGTGTCCTGGATATGTGAAAGTTTCTGTCGAATTTATTATTGTGTCTGCGATTGCCTGAACGGCTTGCTTGCGTTTGTTGTTGTTGTTGTCGTGCAGTGTTGCAGCTGCGCTATTGTGCGCTCTCTCTTTCTCACTTGCTCCAGTGGGCAAGGCGGAGAGGGGGGAGCGGAGGAGAAGTGTCACTTTGAGAGACCGCTAGATGTTAAGTGATTGTCAAATTGTGACGTGGCCAAGATTACATGTACGCATGTGCATACATATAAACATGCATATGCATATTAGGTAAGTGGAACTGATGTGCAAGCGTATGTGTATATGTGTGGTTATATAAATGAGTGTAATTTCTTTGTAAAGTTTGTTTAGTATGTGTTTTTCAGTTTTGAGTAGAGATGATGAGTATATACGTAAATGTGTGATTGTGAGTGTGTGTGTAAGGGTAAGCGTATATGTATAAGAGTGCGAATGTATGTGGAGCTCGCTATAGAGCTAGTTGCGTGACGGCAACTGTATTATGGCTAATCTGGACGGCATATGCATGCATACACATGCATATGATGACTTATTGGTTTATTGTGTTAGGTGAGCTGTTAGGTTATGGCAATTGAGGGTAAAGAGATGTTTATATGTATGGAAAAGTAATTGAGTACCTTGTGTGTCCTTTTTTGTTTTTGTTTAGTTGTATATTTGTGCTTTTGTGTCAATGTAGTTATGTGTGTGTGATTTTTGACAGTTGTTATAAGGAAATTGCTCTTTTGTTGTGTGTGTGTGTGTATGTATATGTAGAAGTTTGTCCGTATACAGGCAATTGGATATATATATGTATATATACATCTACATATGAATATACATATATGTGTGTGATGACGGAGTAATTTGCTTATAGTTGAGCACACAGCATTTATTGTTTGATGTTGTTAGGTTATGTTATAGTTAGTCGTTGTTTAGTAAGTTAGGATTATAGGTTAGGTGCGAGTTAATTGTCAATTGACAGTGACGTTTTGGCACGGGTTAGCGGCAGAAAGTAGCGAAAACAGAGAGCTCAGCCGCACATATGTGCACGTACGTACGTATGTGTATACAAGTTTGTTAAATTAACAAGCGTATAGACATGTGCATGCATACATACGGCATGAAAGAACAAAGGAAGAGAAAGAAGAAAGGAATGTGCTAGAGGCTGCACACACACAGAGACATACGTATGCACACGCGTATGCAGTATGTATGCGCTAAGTGTTGCACACACACAAATGCACAGAAAAGTACACGTGTACAATTCCTTTCCCTCTATCTTTTCTCGACCACTATCCTCTCAGTTCCACTGTCCACACCATTTCACTGTTCCGTTGATTGCTATTTCACAATTTCACTATTTCACGTTTCTCGGAGTCTCAAAGTATAATTTAGTTTAAATTTTTACTTTATCTTTCACGATTTTCAGTTTTTCAATTTTTCAGTTTTCAATTTTCAGTCGACCGGCTAAGAGGAACACGTCTGTTCTGGGTAAGTGTCTTCATGCGAATGGGAATCGGGGATCGAACGGCAGGTTGCCAGGAGCGGGTAGGCAGGCGAGCGAGCGAACGAGCGAGCAGGAGAGGCAGCGAGACAGCAAGGAAGAGGGACAGCAAGGCAGCGAGACAGCAGGGCAGCAAGGCAGCAAGGCAGCGAGACAGCAAGGCAGCGAGACAGCTAGGCAGCAAGACATCGAGACATCAAGACACTCCACTCCAGTTCCAACTCCGGTTCCGACTCCAGATTCAGACTCCGACTCCAACTCAATGGCCGCTCACTCACTCGCCCAGGCGGCCGTCTCCAATTGGGAACATGAATGCGCTCAATCTCCAATTCCCAGACCAGAAATTTATTTATTGATATATATTACACTAGAGATGGATAAACGTTACAAATGTTGGTGCATTTTTGATGATATATGTTATATGGGTATTTTGTGGTTATGATTAAGTCTTAAGACTATAAAACAAATGTTTTGAATTTGATTCGATTTGATTGTGTGTAAGGTACATTGTTTGATTAGTGAGAATAATTATAAAATAATTTGTTGTAATTGTATTAAATACTAGGTATTGGATGTTACATGGTATACATTAGTTGTGGTTTAATAAGAGTGGACGTAATACATAGCTAGCCGGACAGGCTGAAAAATTTTCCCCCACCGTGTCGGTGATTTCCCAATACTTTTCTCTTTGTCCTATCCACTTAACACTCTTTATCTAACTTACATTGCTTTACTTTATTAACAATTTTCTTACTTTCTTTTTTCCTGTTTATTGTATTTTCTTTATTAATTTAGCAAATTAAGATTATTTTTAATTTCACTTGAGATCACTTTTTTCCTACTTACAACCTTCTGCTTAGATGTAGGCTCTAATAGCGTCACTGACAAAATTAGCTGTGAAAAGGGGCACAGCTGGCCGGACTGGCAAATAAAACACCTCCATCGGTCGGTGATGCTATTTAGAAAATTGTATCCTTTAACTAGGCTTTTAGAATATACTTATATTGTACAACCTTTTGAATAATGAGGAAGACACTCGTTTTGTCGACCATTAATAAATAAATAAATAAATAAATAAATAAATAAATACAATTGGGGTTTGTGCGGCGTCAGTAAATAATTTTTACCATAAGCCAGCAGGTAATTGACAGGAGTTATGCTGTTTATGCGTTTATGAGTGTGAGAGAGAAAATCTTTTGTTTTGGATTGAAACATTTTGGAGGGATCATGTGTATTCTTTGCATTTTTAGAAATTATTTTTTGAAAGTCTAGACGATAAAAGATAGGGTGGCACGCTCACAATGTGCATGGGCGAGCTTTTGCGCATGTGTGTGAGTGTCTGTGATTTTGTTGGTATTTTGTTATGACAGTGCGTGTGCTTGCGCTCGTGCGTATATCTGAAAACAAATACATACCAGCAAGTTTGTGCGCTTGCAAGTATATATATATATATGCGACGATTGTGCAGCGATAGGTAAATTGCCACCGTGTGATAGGTTTACATGGCGACTTGTTATGATATGGACACTATAATTGGCAGCAGCGATAATGTTACATCATCGAGGCGTGCCATTTGATCGTCAAGTGAGATTCTATATAAGATTGGGGCAGGTAATTGAAAAAGTTCATCAAATATTTTGTTATTAAATTTAGGACTGCATCCCTCGAAAATATTTCAATGGAGAAAGTTACTATATACATGTGTGCAATTGCAATAGTAAGACTGCTGAGCCGGTGCCATTCTCTCACACTCGAAAAGGCAGTTTCCTTGGTAGAAAACATTGGCATTAGCTGAGCAATCCGGGAACCTAAGTGGCTCTTGTATTACAATCTGCCACATATAGAAGTATTAAGGAGAGTATTTAAATTATATGTAATTAATGCACATATATATACATACATGTATGTACATATATGCGCATACATGCATGTATATACATACATGCACGCACATACATACATATATATAATTAGTGAATGAATCTTATTGATTATAGATGAAGCGGTTTTTGATGTTGTTGCTGGGGCTGCTATTCGGCGGCGGCTGCTGGTGTTGCTAAACGGCTGCTAATGAAGATAGTTGCCAGCTTCGTGCAGCAGCACTTTGTTGTTGATGTTGATGTTGATTGTTGTTTTTGCAGCCGCTGGTTGACATGTTTTGCTGGTGACGGTAGCGAGGATGATGATGGTGAAGTTCAATCAGCTGGGCTATACTTGGGCTGAGTGCGTTGTCTTTGTGGTTGCGTGTGCGTGTAAGTGTATGATAGTAGCGGCGTTATGCGTCTGTGTGCGCACTGGAGGGGATGCAAATAGGCGGCAATGGGATGGGCCGGCGGCAGGCGGGCTGGCGCGTCTGTGTGCGAGTATATAATTCTGTGATGGTGAGGCAACGTTTGCTGGGCATTGGTTATGTGAGTGTGTGCCAGCATACGGAAGTGTGTGCTGGATATTTATTTGGGCACGCGTTTGAGTGTGAGCGAGTGCGTGCATCTGATGTTGGGCGCAATTGCGAAGGATGACAATAAGCGATGCAGGCAAACACACATACGCATAGGTCTTTTATATCAGTGAAAGTTGTAGAAAGGTAAGTAAGTAAAGGTAGGTTTGAAAGATGTTTATGAAAGAGGTAAGTTGGAGTTTCTTTTCTTTTCAGTTAGTTGATAGGTTATTTGTTCAGAGCCTTAGATGGAGCTGGATGAGGGTGAAGCAGCTATTTGAGTGGAGTCGTCTCCATGTCGGAAAATTCCTTGCATTTTCTGCTGCACATCACTCATGTAGCGAGTCAACTTGTCTAGTTGTTCTTGTTGCCTTTGGGCAAGCTTAACCAATAGTTGGGTGGTTGAGTTATGCTCAGTGGAAGGAAGAATAGGGGTTTGATGATGTTGTTGTTGTGGTGGCTGTTGCTGAAACTCAGCATCGATTTGCATTGGCGTAGGCTCGTGCTGGTTTAAGTGGTGAGCAGAGGCAGCATTATGTCGTGTGGACGTAAGTGTATCTAGGTGTTGGCGCTGCATAAGAACAGTTTGATCACGATTGATCATCGAACCAAACTGTTCAAATTGACGCTGCGGTTGCTGTTGTTGGATGTTTTGAGTTTTGGGCCATCTTAGGCGCGGGTCCAAATTTGCGGAAGTTCTTGATATATTTCTCGTTGCAGCTGCTGTTGATGTTGTTGTTACTGCTGCTATTGAGGATGAAAGATTGGCGCTTGGTGCCGGTTTGATAGAGTTATGAACAGGAATGGGGTCAGAATTAACATTGTTAATTGGGATATTGTTGTAATTATTAATGATGGGAATATTTGCGGCTTTGATAACATTTGATCGTTGCCTTTGCGCAAGCGCGCGTTCCATTTGTGCTCGCTTGTGTTGTTTTGATTTTTGCTTGCGCGCTTTGGCTTTTTGTTTTTTATTTGTTGGCTTGGGCAAAGACAGCAATGTCGGCAGCTGTTGTTGCAATGGCAATTGCAATTGCAGTGGCATATGAGCCTGTTGACGTTGCTGCCGCTGAATATTCGGATTGCTTTGTCTCGGTAGCAGTTGCTGCCTTGACTGAACGTTCCGAATGTTTGTATTTGATATTAGTTTTGATTTCAGCAAGTCAAGATATAACTGGCAGCCCTTATAATTGGCCGTGTGTGATTGGGAGCAGTTGGCACAGTTGCCGGTAAATTGATAGGCTTAGTACATTGTTGCGATAAATGCTCCTGGCCGCATTTCACGCAGCGCGGATTGTGACGACAGTAGCGCGCCGTGTGATTGTATCGTTGACAGCGGTGGCATTGAGGCAGTTTCCTGTCGTCGGTTTTTGGCCACTCAAAACGGACTAAGAATTTGCATAATTCATGGACGTTGAAAATTGTTGTTGGATTCTTTATTGAATTAGGAGCTAATTCAATAAAGAATAGATTCGGGCGGTGATGACCGGGATTACTGCGATTCCGATAAACAGGGTTATATACATTACGTATTATGTAGCCCACATCGGATAGCTCATTTCGAATTTTGGTCGTGCTAATGGAGGCGTGAATGCCTCGTACGACAACCCGAATTGAGCGGTCATCACGTTTCTGGTAAGTATTGAAGTTAATGGAGCTGTCAGTTTCAAGGATATGTATGATATGTTCGTGTGTTTGAGTCGATTTGGGTATGATTCGTAGGATGCCAGGGCCACCCAATTTTAGGCCGTAGTCGACTATGGGTGGATTGTGCCCGTTTAATTTGGCCACTAACGAATCAATGCCATTCCAATTGGATTCATTATGTTGAACGCATATTTGTGGGGGCTTGAACTGTTTTGGAACAGGATTAAAGTTTGTATGTTGCTCGTGTTGTTGTTGGATGGGGGCAGAAAGGAAGTTAGTCACAATATTGGGGGGAGCGTTGGTGACAGCATTGTAAAAGGGGATTGTTGTTGAAGCAGCCGGAATTGAAGCTGTTTTTGGGGTAGCTGCTATTGCTGCTGTTTGAGTCGTCGGTGCGTTGTGAGTTGAGGTTGTTGTTGTGGGAGCTAACATTGGTGAGGATGGTGGACATGCTGTCAGAGCTGATTGTACAGCAGAAGCGAGGCTATTGATCATAGCGTTCGCTTGTCGCTGTTTAGGCGGCGATTGCGATTTTGGTTGTAGCTGATGGTCGGACGCATCTAAATCGGATTCGGATAGAAGACTGAATCGATTTGATGCTAGTCGTGCATTGCTAGATGTATATTGTTGCGTCAGACGGGATTTGGCTGAGATTTTTCGGTTTAGGATGCGTGCAGTCTTCCGCCGAGTCTGACTAATAGCTTTAGTTGATATGAGTTGTTGCTTATGGAACAGCTTTTCGCCAAATATGGGCAAATTGCTATTGTTGCAATCATCGTTGCTGCTGCTGGTGGGGCTGCTGCTGGTTCCGCTGCGAATAATTGTGATGTGTGCCAAGGGAGCAGCATTATTGTTAGCCAGTGCGGCTGCGTATGATGGGAACGATGGAGTTTCTGTTGTTGTTGTTGTTGTTGCCGTAGCTGTTGTTAAAAAAGGGGGAGCAACGGCTGTAGCAGGTGGAGCTGGTGTGTTGACTATCTTTCGCGATGCAGAAATCATCAGTAGATTAGCTGCTGTTGACGTAGATGGTCCACTATCGATACCCTCAATATCAATAAAAAGGTCACTTGAAGAGTGTCCTTCGTTTTTATTTTTCTTAATATTATTAATGTTGCTGTTATAGATATTGTGATTATAGTTGGCATGTCCAGCTATATTTCGTGCATTTGTTTACTGTGTTTGCGCATCACTAGAGCTGCCAGACTAGCTGTGCAATGAGTCTTTTATATTGTGCTAGCTGTGTTTGCTGATCAGCTGTTAGAATTCTGTTGTTATTATTATTGTTTTGATGTATGGTAGCGGTCGAGTTTGAACTCGCCGCGGCGTGCTCTACATTCATCTCGCTCGCGCCACTCTCGTTAGATCTCAATCTAGCTGGTTGTCCCTTTTGCGTCTGCTTGGGATGTGATGTTGGTGCCGATGCATGGGCAAGGGGTGCGGGGGTCGATGGCAGAGTCGTTGTTTCTGCTAAAAATGTTGCCGTTGGGGTTGGCGCCATCAGGTCTGGTGCGTTTAGCACAGTTTTTGCTGACTTGGGCAACGACATCGGCGATAGCGACATGTCAGATAAATCGAAGATCAGGCCTGGCGATATGGTCGGCATAGAATATGTAGAGGGTGTTTGTTTGGATTCTGACATTATTTAGGAGGTTTGTGAGTCAAATTGATTGAACTTGCAAAGAAGTGAAGTGCCGACGGCGCAGCGGAATAGTTGGCAAAGTTAGTGTTTAAGTTGCGAATATTATCATTAATTATTGTTTGGCGACGGCAAGCCCAGATAAAGATACTGCTTGAGGTTGGTTGGATAGGTTTTTGCTATTGCTTTTTGCAGATTTTTTAATATATTTTTTTTTTTTGTTTGACGGCTTGTACACAAGGCGCAAAGATTTTGTTTGCTATTTAATTGAGTGTATTTGCCGACGGCAAAGCAAGTGAATTGGAGATGAAAATGTGTTTTAATGGTGTTGCGCCAAAGCTTAGATAATAGTAATTTATCTGGATATGTATTATTGTTGGTTCTAGTTCTGTGTGTTGACAAGGTGATAAATAATGGCGGCCCACAGGTAAATATAGGTAGGTATTTGTTAATGTTTGGTGTTATTATTGTTGTTGATAGGAGTGACGGCTAAACGCCTGAATTGTGAAAGTAATTTGTTTGTTATTATTTCTTCTAGCTGTTATTGTTGGTATTAATAGTTGTTAAGTGGCGATGAACCGCCAAGTTATTGTTATTATTATTTTAATTGTTTTTTTTTTTTTTTGTATATTTTTGTTTTTATATATATTTTTTTTTTCGTTATGTAAGTTATGATAATAATTGTGCAATTCAAAATAATTATAGTATAAGGATTAGTGTATGTGTTATGGTAATGATAAAAGTTTATGAAAAATGGGGGGAAAAGAGGCGAGCTGTGACAATGAGTGTCTGGGTGTGTGGCAGGTCGCCTTGTTGTGTTGGTTGTTGTCCGGGATAGAGGACAATGAGGTATCAGGCAGAAGGAAAAGCTAGCTCGAAGCACACACTGAACAAGAAGCGTATCCTGGATATGTGAAAGTTTCTGTCGAATTGATTATTGTGTCTGCGATTGCCTGAACGGCTTGTTTGCGTTTGTTGTTGTTGTTGTGAAGTGTTGCAGCTCGGAGAAGTGTCACTTTGAGAGACCGCTAGATGTTAAGTGATTGTCAAATTGTGACGTGGCCAAGATTACATGTACGCATGTGCATACATATAAACATGCATATGCATATTAGGTAAGTGGAACTGATATGCAAGCGTATGTGTATATGTGTGGTTATATAAATGAGTGTAATTTCTTTGTAAAGTTTGTTTAGTATGTGTTTTTCAGTTTTGAGTAGAGATGATGAGTATATATGTTAATGTGTGATTGTGAGTGTGTGTGTAAAGGTAAGCGTATATGTATAAGAGTGCGAATGTATGTGGAGCTCGCTATAGAGCTAGTTGCGTGTCGGCAACTGTATTATGGCTAATCTGGACGGCATATGCATGCATACACATGCATATGATGACTTATTGGTTTATTGTGTTAGGTGAGCTGTTAGGTTATGGCAATTGAGGGTAAAGAGATGTATATATGTATGGAAAAGTAATTGAGTCCCTTGTGTGTCCTTTTTTGTTTTTGCTTAGTTGTATATTTGTGCTTTTGTGTCAATGTAGGTATGTGTGTGTGATTTTTGACAGTTGTTTTAAGGAAATTGCTCTTTTGTTGTGTGTGTGTGTGTGTGTATGTATATGTAGAAGTTTGTCCGTATACAGGCAATTGGATATATATATGTATATATACATCTACATATGAATATACATATATGTGTGTGATGACGGAGTAATTTGCTTATAGTTAAGCACACAGCATTTATTGTTTGATGTTGTTAGGTTATGTTATATTTAGTCGTTGTTTAGTAAGTTAGGATTATAGGTTAGGTGCGAGTTAATTGTCAATTGACAGTGACGTTTTGGCACGGGTTAGCGGCAGAAAGTAGCGAAAACAGAGAGCTCAGCCGCACATATGTGCACGTACGTACGTATGTGTATACAAGTTTGTTAAATTAACAAGCGTATAGACATGTGCATGCATACATACGGCATGAAAGAACAATGAAAGAGAAAGAAGAAGGGAATGTGCTAGAGGCTGGTCACACACAGAGACATACGTATGCACACGCGTATGCAGTATGTATGCGCTAAGTGTTGCACACACACAAATGCACAGAAAAGTACACGTGTACAATTCCTTTCCCTCTATCTTTTCTCGACCACTATCCTCTCAGTTCCACTGTCCACACCATTTCACTGTTCCGTTGATTGCTATTTCACAATTTCACTATTTCACGTTTCTCGGAGTCTCAAAGTATAATTTAGTTTAAATTTTTACTTTATCTTTCACGACTTTCAGTTTTTCAATTTTTCAGTTTTCAATTTTCAGTCGACCGGCTAAGAGGAACACGTCTGTTCTGGGTAAGTGTCTTCATGCGAATGGGAATCGGGGATCGAATGGCAGGTTGCCAGGAGCGGGCAGGCAGGCGAGCGAGCGAGCAGGAGAGGCAGCGAAACAGCAAGGCAGCGAGACAGCTAGGCAGCAGGACATCGAGGCAGCAAGGCAGCGAGACAGCAAGGCAGCGAGACAGCAAGGCAGCGAGACAGCAAGGCAGCGAGACAGCTAGGCAGCAGGACATCGAGACTCCAGTTCCAACTCCGGTTCCGACTCCAGATTCAGACTCCGACTCCAAGTCAATGGCCGCTCACTCACTCGCCCAGGCGGCCGACTCCAATTGGGAACGTGAATGCGCTCAATCTCCTATTTTTTTTTTTCTAACCACTTTCCCGCCATAAAGATACTGACGGTGTCTTAATTTTTAATTTAACTCATTACTTTAACATAGCAACTTATTTTAAATTTAAATGGCAACAGAAGTTTTTATAATATGTGGGCAAGACATTTTGCAGCCCTGTTACAGCGTGTCGGTATTTTCTTATATACTAACTTATCGGCTAAACGCATTTTTGGTATTTTAATTTGCAACGATAGTTATCGTCCTATATTACTCATCTTAAGGAGCGGCATCAATGGCAGCGTTTCCTGAGTTTGGACTAGTAAATCGCCGTGGGAACCTGCGTCTTCTTGAAGCAGTGGCATCAATCTCTGTGGCGGCTATCGCGCGTCGTGCTTCTCACTCAGCTTGCAGGTACGCTTATGATGGGTGGCCACTCGGGCAATTCAGGAAGTAAGGGGAGCCCACATGAGGCTCTTGCCGAATAGTGGTTTGGCTCAGTGGGTCGTCGTGGAGCAGATCATCTTGTCTGAGAGTTGCATGTCAGTAGACTTGGCGGTCACAGCAGCGCATTAAATCGGCTCAGTAGTAATGGATGGCCTGGAAAACAGGCCGAAGGCGTTTCAGGGTGCTGGATAGGACCCCCAAGAAGCTGTTGTGCTATTTATATTTTGTTTGGATGGACGATGCCTAGGCAGTCGCTCGCACCGAATTGAGGATTTGGCCCCGTTGACCGTCGTAGGCGCATCTTCTTTATTTGCAGGACAGCACTTCAGCGTCATGGTTTGGAAGCATCTAGTGGCGTCTCTCACCCTCCACAACTTGTCCAGGAATTGCATGTCAGCTGACTTGGCGGCCGCAGCAGCGTATTGGGTGGCCCGCAAACAGGCCGGTTGCAGTTCAGGATGCTAGATGGAGCCCACAAGGAGCTGCTGAGCTGTTGCATATTTTATTTGAGTGGGCGATGCCGAGGCCGTCACTCACTCCAAATTGAGTTTTTAGCCAGCAGGCCGTCGTGGAGCATATCATCTTCTTGGTAAGTATGTATTTTAAACAATGTTTATTTATGTACCTTTGCTTGCAGGACAGCGCATCATCGTCGTGGTTTGGAAACATCTAGTGGCGTCTCTCACCCTCCACAACTTGTCCAGGAATTGCATGTCAGCTGACTTGGCGGCCGCAGCAGCGTATTGGGTGGCCCGCAAACAGGCCGGTTGCAGTTCAGGATGCTAGATGGAGCCCACAAGGAGCTGCCGAGCTGTTGCATACTTTGTTTGAGTGGGCGATGCCGAAGCCGTCGCTCACTCCAAGTTGAGTATTTAACCAGCAGGTCGTCGTGGAGCATATCATCTTCTTGGAAACAGTGTTTATTTGTGTGCCTCTGCTTGCAGGACAGCGCATCATCGTCGTGGTTTGGAAACATCTAGTGGCGTCTCTCACCCTCCACAACTTGTCCAGGAATTGCATGTCAGCTGACTTGGCGGCCGCAGCAGCGTATTGGGTGGCCCGCAAACAGGCCGGTTGCACTTCAGGATGCTAGATGGAGCCCACAAGGAGCTGCCGAGCTGTTGCATACTTTGTTTGAGTGGGCGATGCCGAAGCCGTCGCTCACTCCAAATTGAGTATTTAACCAGCAGGTCGTCGTGGAGCATATCTTCTTCTTGGAAACAGTGTTTATTTGTGTGCCTCTGCTTGCAGGGCAGCGCATCATCGTCGTGGTCTGCAAACATCTAGTAGCGTCTCTCACACGCCATGCAGTTTGACCAGCAATTGTTTGGATGGACGATACCGAAGCAATCGCTCACCTCAAATTGAGTACTTGGCCCAGTCGACCGTCGTAGGCGCATCGTCTTTATTTGGGGGACAGCACTTAGTGTAGTGGTTTGGAAACATCTGTTGGCGTCTCTCACTCGCCACGAAGCTTGCCTAGGAATTGCATGTCAGTTGGCTTGGCGGTCACAGCAACGCCTTCAATCGGCTCAATAGTTATGGATGGCCTGGAGGCAGGCCGGTAGCGATTCAGATTGCTAGATGGAGCCCACAAGGAGCTGCCGAGCTGTTGCATACTTTGTTTGAGTGGGCGATGCCGAAGCCGTCGCTCACTCCAAATTGAGTATTTAACCAGCAGGTCGTCGTGGAGCATATCATCTTCTTGGAAACAGTGTTTATTTGTGTGCCTCTGCCTGCAGGACAGCGCATCATCGTCGTGGTCTGGAAACATCCAGTAGCGTCTCTCACACGCCATGCAGTTTGACCAGCAATTGTTTGGATGGACGATACCGAAGCAATCGCTCACCTCAAATTGAGTACTTGGCCCAGTCGACCGTCGTAGGCGCATCGTCTTTATTTGGGGGACAGCACTTAGTGTAGTGGTTTGGAAACATCTGTTGGCCTCTCTCACTCGCCATGAAGCTTGCCTAGGAATTGCATGTCAGTTGGCTTGGCGGTCACAGCAACGCCTTCAATCGGCTCAATAGTTATGGTTGGCCTGGAGGCAGGCCGGTAGCGATTCAGATTGCTAGATGGAGCCCACAAGGAGCTGCCGAGCTGTTGCATACTTTGTTTGAGTGGGCGATGCCGAAGCCGTCGCTCACTCCAAATTGAGTATTTAACCAGCAGGTCGTCGTAGAGCATATCATCTTCTTGGAAACAGTGTTTATTTGTGTGCCTCTGCCTGCAGGACAGCGCATCATCGTCGTGGTCTGGAAACATCCAGTAGCGTCTCTCACACGCCATGCAGTTTGACCAGCAATTGTTTGGATGGACGATACCGAAGCAATCGCTCACCTCAAATTGAGTACTTGGCCCAGTCGACCGTCGTAGGCGCATCGTCTTTATTTGGGGGACAGCACTTAGTGTAGTGGTTTGGAAACATCTGTTGGCGTCTCTCACTCGCCACGAAGCTTTGCCTAGGAATTGCATGTCAGTTGGCTTCAACGTCAGTTGCCTTCAATCGGCTCAATAGTTATGGATGGCCTGGAGGCAGGCCGGTAGCGATTCAGATTTCTAGATGGAGCCCAACAGGAGCTGCTGAGCTGTTGCATATTTTGTTTGAGAGGACGATGCCGGAGCCGTCTCTTATTCCAGATTGGGTATTTAACCAGCAGGCCTTCGTGGAGAATGTCATCTTCTTGGTAAGTATGTATTTTAAACAGTTTTTTTATTTTTGTTTATGTGCCTTTGCTTGCAGGACAGCGCATCATCGTCGTGGTTTGGAAATATCTAGTGGCGTCTCTCACCCTCCACAACTTGTCCAGGAATTGTTTTTTTTTTTTTTTTTTTTTTAACCACTTGCCCGCCAGAAAGATACTGACGGTGTCTTTATTTTTAATTTAACTCATTACTTTAACATAGCAACTTATTTTAAATTTAAATGGCAACAGAAGTTTTTATAATATGTGGGCAAAACATTTTGCAGCCCTGTTACAGCGTGTCGGTATTTTCTTATATACTAACTTATCGGCTAAACGCATTTTTGGTATTTTAATTTGCAACGATAGTTTTCGTCCTATATTACTCATCTTTAGGAGCGGCATCAATGGCAGAGTTTCCTGAGTTTGGCCTAGTAAATCGCCGTGGGAACCTGCGTCTTCTTGAAGCAGTGGCGTCAATCTCTCTGGCGGCTGTCGCGCGTCGTGCTTCTCACTCAGCTTGCAGGTACGCTTATGATAGGTGGCCACTCGGGCAATTCAGGAAGTAAGGGGAGCCCACATGAGACTGCTGAGCTATACCGTCGCTCTTGCCGAATAGTGGTTTGGCTCAGTGGGTCGTCGTGGAGCAGATCATCTTGTCTGAGAGTTTCATGTCAGTGGACTTGGCGGTCACAGCAGCGCATTAAATCGGCTCAGTAGTAATGGATGACCTGGAAAACAGGCCGGTGGCGTTTCAGGGTGCTGGATAGGACCCCCAAGAAGCTGTTGTGCTATTTATATTTTGTTTGGATGGACGATGCCTAGGCAGTCGCCCGCACCGAATTGAGTATTTGGCCTCGTTGACCGTCGTAGGCGCATCGTCTTTATTTGCAGGACAGCACTTCAGCGTCATGGTTTGGAAGCATCTAGTGACGTCTCTCACACTCCACAACTTGTCCAGGAATTGCATGTCAGCTGACTTGGCGGCCGCAGCAACGTATTGGGTGGCCCGCAAACAGGCCGGTTGCAGTTCAGGATGCTAGATGGAGCCCACAAGGAGCTGCTGAGCTGTTGCATAGTTTGTTTGAGTGGGCGATGCCGAGGCCGTCGCTCACTCCAAATTGAGATTTTAGCCAGCTGGCCGTCGTGGAGCATATCATCTTCTTGGTAAGTATGTATTTTAAACAATGTTTATTTATGTACCTTTGCTTGCAGGACAGCGCATCATCGTCGTGGTTTGGAAACATCTAGTGGCGTCTCTCACCCTCCACAACTTGTCCAGGAATTGCATGTCAGCTGACTTGGCGGCCGCAGCAGCGTATTGGGTGGCCCGCAAACAGGCCGGTTGCACTTCAGGATGCTAGATGGAGCCCACAAGGAGCTGCCGAGCTGTTGCATACTTTGTTTGAGTGGGCGATGCCGAAGCCGTCGCTCACTCCAAATTGAGTATTTAACCAGCAGGTCGTCGTGGAGCATATCATCTTCTTGGAAACAGTGTTTATTTGTGTGCCTCTGCTTGCAGGACAGCGCATCATCGTCGTGGTCTGGAAACATCCAGTAGCGTCTCTCACACGCCATGCAGTTTGACCAGCAATTGTTTGGATGGACGATACCGAAGCAATCGCTCACCTCAAATTGAGTACTTGGCCCAGTCGACCGTCGTAGGCGCATCGTCTTTATTTGGGGGACAGCACTTAGTGTAGTGGTTTGGAAACATCTGTTGGCGTCTCTCACTCGCCACGAAGCTTTGCCTAGGAATTGCATGTCAGTTGGCTTCAACGTCAGTTGCCTTCAATCGGCTCAATAGTTATGGATGGCCTGGAGGCAGGCCGGTAGCGATTCAGATTGCTAGATGGAGCCCAACAGGAGCTGCTGAGCTGTTGCATATTTTGTTTGAGAGGACGATGCCGGAGCCGTCTCTTATTCCAGATTGGGTATTTAACCAGCAGGCCTTCGTGGAGCATGTCATCTTCTTGGTAAGTATGTATTTTAAACAGTTTTTTTATTTTTGTTTATGTGCCTTTGCTTGCAGGACAGCGCATCATCGTCGTGGTTTGGAAATATCTAGTGGCGTCTCTCACCCTCCACAACTTGTCCAGGAATTGTTTTTTTTTTTTTTTTTTTTTTAACCACTTGCCCGCCAGAAAGATACTGACGGTGTCTTTATTTTTAATTTAACTCATTACTTTAACATAGCAACTTATTTTAAATTTAAATGACAACAGAAGTTTTTATAATATGTGGGCAAAACATTTTGCATCCCTGTTACAGCGTGTCGGTATTTTCTTATATACTAACTTATCGGCTAAACGCATTTTTGGTATTTTAATTTGCAACGATAGTTTTCGTCCTATATTACTCATCTTTAGGAGCGGCATCAATGGCAGAGTTTCCTGAGTTTGGCCTAGTAAATCGCCGTGGGAACCTGCGTCTTCTTGAAGCAGTGGCATCAATCTCTGTGGCGGCTGTCGCGCGTCGTGCTTCTCACTCAGCTTGCAGGTACGCTTATGATAGGTGGCCACTCGGGCAATTCAGGAAGTAAGGGGAGCCCACATGAGACTGCTGAGCTATACCGTCGCTCTTGCCGAATAGTGGTTTGGCTCAGTGGGTCGTCGTGGAGCAGATCATCTTGTCTGAGAGTTTCATGTCAGTGGACTTGGCGGTCACAGCAGCGCATTAAATCGGCTCAGTAGTAATGGATGGCCTGGAAAACAGGCCGGTGGCGTTTCAGGGTGCTGGATAGGACCCCCAAGAAGCTGTTGTGCTATTTATATTTTGTTTGGATGGACGATGCCTAGGCAGTCGCCCGCACCGAATTGAGTATTTGGCCCCGTTGACCGTCGTAGGCGCATCGTCTTTATTTGCAGGACAGCACTTCAGCGTCATGGTTTGGAAGCATCTAGTGACGTCTCTCACACTCCACAACTTGTCCAGGAATTGCATGTCAGCTGACTTGGCGGCCGCAGCAACGTATTGGGTGGCCCGCAAACAGGCCGGTTGCACTTCAGGATGCTAGATGGAGCCCACAAGGAGCTGCCGAGCTGTTGCATACTTTGTTTGAGTGGGCGATGCCGAAGCCGTCGCTCACTCCAAATTGAGATTTTAGCCAGCTGGCCGTCGTGGAGCATTTCATCTTCTTGGTAAGTATGTATTTTAAACAATGTTTATTTATGTACCTTTGCTTGCAGGACAGCGCATCATCGTCGTGGTTTGGAAACATCTAGTGGCGTCTCTCACCCTCCACAACTTGTCCAGGAATTGCATGTCAGCTGACTTGGCGGCCGCAGCAGCGTATTGGGTGGCCCGCAAACAGGCCGGTTGCACTTCAGGATGCTAGATGGAGCCCACAAGGAGCTGCCGAGCTGTTGCATACTTTGTTTGAGTGGGCGATGCCGAAGCCGTCGCTCACTCCAAATTGAGTATTTAACCAGCAGGTCGTCGTGGAGCATATCATCTTCTTGGAAACAGTGTTTATTTGTGTGCCTCTGCTTGCAGGACAGCGCATCATCGTCCTGGTCTGGAAACATCCAGTAGCGTCTCTCACACGCCATGCAGTTTGACCAGCAATTGTTTGGATGGACGATACCGAAGCAATCGCTCACCTCAAATTGAGTACTTGGCCCAGTCGACCGTCGTAGGCGCATCGTCTTTATTTGGGGGACAGCACTTAGTGTAGTGGTTTGGAAACATCTGTTGGCGTCTCTCACTCGCCACGAAGCTTTGCCTAGGAATTGCATGTCAGTTGGCTTCAACGTCAGTTGCCTTCAATCGGCTCAATAGTTATGGATGGCCTGGAGGCAGGCCGGTAGCGATTCAGATTGCTAGATGGAGCCCAACAGGAGCTGCTGAGCTGTTGCATATTTTGTTTGAGAGGACGATGCCGGAGCCGTCTCTTATTCCAGATTGGGTATTTAACCAGCAGGCCTTCGTGGAGCATGTCATCTTCTTGGTAAGTATGTATTTTAAACAGTTTTTTTATTTTTGTTTATGTGCCTTTGCTTGCAGGACAGCGCATCATCGTCGTGGTTTGGAAATATCTAGTGGCGTCTCTCACCCTCCACAACTTGTCCAGGAATTGTTTTTTTTTTTTTTTTTTTATTAACCACTTGCCCGCCAGAAAGATACTGACGGTGTCTTTATTTTTAATTTAACTCATTACTTTAACATAGCAACTTATTTTAAATTTAAATGGCAACAGAAGTTTTTATAATATGTGGGCAAAACATTTTGCAGCCCTGTTACAGCGTGTCGGTATTTTCTTATATACTAACTTATCGGCTAAACGCATTTTTGGTATTTTAATTTGCAACGATAGTTTTCGTCCTATATTACTCATCTTTAGGAGCGGCATCAATGGCAGAGTTTCCTGAGTTTGGCCTAGTAAATCGCCGTGGGAGCCTGCGTCTTCTTGAAGCAGTGGCATCAATCTCTGTGGCGGCTATCGCGCGTCGTGCTTCTCACTCAGCTTGCAGGTACGCTTATGATGGGTGGCCACTCGGGCAATTCAGGAAGTAAGGGGAGCCCACATGAGACTGCTGAGCTATACCGTCGCTCTTGCCGAATAGTGGTTTGGCTCAGTGTTGTGCTATTTATATTTTGTTTGGATGGACGATGCCTAGGCAGTCGCTCGCACCGAATTGAGGATTTGGCCCCGTTGACCGTCGTAGGCGCATCTTCTTTATTTGCAGGACAGCACTTCAGCGTCATGGTTTGGAAGCATCTAGTGGCGTCTCTCACCCTCCACAACTTGTCCAGGAATTGCATGTCAGCTGACTTGGCGGCCGCAGCAGCGTATTGGGTGGCCCGCAAACAGGCCGGTTGCAGTTCAGGATGCTAGATGGAGCCCACAAGGAGCTGCTGAGCTGTTGCATATTTTATTTGAGTGGGCGATGCCGAGGCCGTCACTCACTCCAAATTGAGTTTTTAGCCAGCAGGCCGTCGTGGAGCATATCATCTTCTTGGTAAGTATGTATTTTAAACAATGTTTATTTATGTACCTTTGCTTGCAGGACAGCGCATCATCGTCGTGGTTTGGAAACATCTAGTGGCGTCTCTCTCACCCTCCACAACTTGTCCAGGAATTGCATGTCAGCTGACTTGGCGGCCGCAGCAGCGTATTGGGTGGCCCGCAAAACAGGCCGGTTTGCAGTTCAGGATGCTAAGATGGAGCCCACAAGGAGCTGCCGAGCTGTTGCATACTTTGTTTGAGTGGGCGATGCCGAAGCCGTCGCTCACTCCAAGTTGAGTATTTAACCAGCAGGTCGTCGTGGAGCATATCATCTTCTTGGAAACAGTGTTTATTTGTGTGCCTCTGCCTGCAGGACAGCGCATCATCGTCGTGGTTTGGAAATATCTAGTGGCGTCTCTCACCCTCCACAACCTTGTCCAGGAATTGCATGTCAGCTGACTTGGCGGCCGCAGCAGCGTATTGGGTGGCCCGCAAACAGGCCGGTTGCACTTCAGGATAGCTAGATGGAGCCCACAAGGAGCTGCCGAGCTGTTGCATACTTTGTTTGAGTGGGCGAATGCCGAAGCCGTCGCTCACTCCCAAATTGAGTATTTAACCAGCAGGTCGTCGTGGAGCATATCTTCTTCTTGGAAACAGTGTTTATTTGTGTGCCTCTGCTTGCAGGGCAGCGCATCATCGTCGTGGTCTGCAAACATCTAGTAGCGTCTCTCACACGCCATGCAGTTTGACCAGCAATTGTTTGGATGGACGATACCGAAGCAATCGCTCACCTCAAATTGAGTACTTGGCCCAGTCGACCGTCGTAGGCGCATCGTCTTTATTTGGGGGACAGCACTTAGTGTAGTGGTTTGGAAACATCTGTTGGCGTCTCTCACTCGCCACGAAGCTTGCCTAGGAATTGCATGTCAGTTGGCTTGGCGGTCACAGCAACGCCTTCAATCGGCTCAATAGTTGGATGGCCTGGAGGCAGGCCGGTAGCGATTCAGATTGCTAGATGGAGCCCACAAGGAGCTGCCGAGCTGTTGCATACTTTGTTTGAGTGGGCGATGCCGAAGCCGTCGCTC
>NW_027212958.1:0-37546 GCF_030788295.1 Drosophila virilis | reverse complement strand
TTTTTAAAGTCTAATTCTATTGGGTATTTATTCAACATCTCTAGCAGTATGCACACTATTTTAGCCAGCACTGTAAGCGCCTTTTTGGGGGCTATCGCTGCGGTTCATCGACAACTGATACTGATTAGAATTTGAGGCGGCACTCGTTGATGTTGGATTGCGGTTTCAATTGCTAATTAGGCGGCAAGCCCTCGACTGGAAAGCATGTGCGACACTAAGAGCAACTCAAGCAACGTGAGGTTGCGTATCGCTTAGGCGCTTAAGGGAACTTCTCCATTAATTGAGGCTAATCGCTTGTCGCTTCTCTTTTCATTTGCAGAGAAGGCATCCTAGTCGGATGCGGTAATCCGTTGCTGGATATATCGGCGACCGTGCCTATGCATTTCCTGGAAAGATATGGCATGAAAGAGGATGATGCCATACTGGCCGAGGAACGACATATGCCCATCTACCGTGAACTGGCCGAGGACTATCAGGCAGAGTATCTGGCCGGTGGTTCGGTCCAAAATTCATTGCGCATAGCCCAATGGATAATTGGACAGCCCAATGTCGCCGTCTTCTTTGGCTGTGTGGGCAAGGATAAGTTTGCGGACATATTGCGGGAGAAGGCACGCGCCGCCGGTGTTGATGCACATTATCAGGTGAGCGAAGACACGCCCACGGGCACTTGTGCTGTGCTCATCACGGGCACGCATCGCTCTCTCTGCGCTAACCTGGCGGCAGCCAACAAATTCACCATCGACCATCTGGAGGAACCGGAGAACAGGCATCGTATAGAGAATGCTTTATACTATTATATTTCGGTAAGTATAGAAGACACAGCAACTGCGGATGTTGTTGCATTCCTGCTGGCATAACGGGGTTTTAAAATATTTTGTGATCTTCTGCATGCAGGGCTTCTTTTTGACCGTTAATCCACCCAGCATAATGCGTGTGGCCGCCACCGCCCATGCCAAGCAGCGACCGTTCCTAATGAACCTCAGCGCACCATTCATATCGCAATATTTCATGACACCGCTGCTGGATGTTATGCCCTATGTTGATATCATTTTTGGCAACGAGGCGGAGGCGCACGCCTTTGCCACTGCGCAAGGTTGGCCCGCCGACAATGATCTGCGTGAGATTGGCAAGCGCCTGGTCGCGCTGAATAAACTCAATACGGGGCGACCACGCATTGCCATACTCACGCAGGGCTGTGACCCGTGCTGCTTATACAGCACGATTCGGTCCAGGAGTTTCCAGTGACACGTTTGACGGTGGATGAAATTGTAGATACCAATGGCGCTGGGGATGCATTCGTTGGTGGTTTCCTGTCGCAGTTTGTGCAGGGCAAATCGCTGGATGTGTGCATACGCTGTGGCAACTATGCGGCGGGTCATATTATCAAGAATCCAGGCTGCACGTAATTCCGGTTCGCCGGAATTTGTTGAATAATCATCCAGAGGAAATATCCACCCATACAAACACACACCCACACACACACACACACAAAAAAACTACACACACAACACAATGAACCGACAAACCTATAAGAGGCATAAGCATTGCGCAAATAGTTTTGCAACTACTGCAAATAAGTTCGAAAAGTGACTAAGACAATTTTGTTAACACTACTAATAATTATTTGTACATATAATCTAAACTCACACACACACACATAAACACACACACACACACAGTTGGCAACGAAGATGTGAGTTATGCACGGCCTTGTGGTTTATATACAATGTTAGAGCAATATTCGAATTTAAATTGATAATAAAATACAAAACCCACAAAAACATTCAAATTTTGAAAAGCGCTATTATGTTTGACTCTTAATAGATAGTTGTTTGACCTAGAAATGCCCCTTCGTAAACTAATTGATAGCAATTGTATGATTTATTCATTTAGCCAAGTGTTCGGCTCCGACTGTGCCGCAGTAAAAGATTAGGCATTTGCTACTGCTAACTTTCTTCCAAACACATTTGTGCGCTTTATGATTTGAGCTACTTAACATTTGAGTCAGCTATAAGATTAGTTAGGAAAAATTACAGCATTGACCCTTGAGGTGCTTGATTACACGCAGGTGTCATTCTTTTATTATTACTGTGATATATCACATCGTATCTGAGGTTGATTATGTCTCTTAAGCATTCTTTGCAATCTGTGTTGATAAGCTTGTGTCTTATCTGTGATGCATTGAAATAATATATGATTTACCATATCATAATAGCAGGGATTATAAGGCCACGCAATGGCAGCTACAAAGCACATTTCATTTACAAATTATACTTTACAGCTTTCGGTTGACTTATTTTTAGCTGACAAAGAAGCCGACAAATTATTCACATACTGTATTTACTTATAGAGACGCTTCTGAATTTATTTCGTTGTTGAGAAATACTAATAATATAACATTTAAAAATCGTATATTACCTAGCTGAAAACAATACGAATAGTGTAGATAATAACAGAAAATGTTCTTCACTATTTTCTATGGTTCTTGTGTGCACAAACTTGAGTTTTGTATGGTTTGCCCATACAAAAGTATAGGAGACTGAGGGAAAACTATAGCTACATTTGTTGTTTGCTTACATTTGCATTTGTGTGGCTGACATACTTGATCCCCATATGGCTGCTATTCAATCAGATAGCCTTTGATAAAGGGCAGGCCCGTTGGCACTCGCTTCTGATAGCGCGCATAGTCCGATTGAAAGAAATAAAGCAGCGAGTATTCCTCAACGTAAATGCGATCGTGAAAGAATAGCCAGCTGACTAGAGCATAAATGCAAATACACAGCGGATTCATCAGTATTACTTGGGTGCCAATGGACCAATAGAACCAGCCCACATACGACGGATGGCGACTGTAGGCGTATAATCCATGGGTTATTAGCTTGTGATCCGTGTGCTTTTCGTCCTGCACCTGTTGTAATTTATATTCATGTACAAATATACTTGGACCAATTCAGAATATATATATTTACTAAATGCGTAAAGCTGCGCCCTGCAGTGATGATGGCAACCTTTCGCACAATTTCGCCGAAGGCGCATAATGTCACGCCTAGCAGCCACAAATAGGCCCAACGCTTGAATTCGGGCAAAAAATATAGCTCTAGGACAAACTCTATCCAACTGGCTGCTGCCGCCAGGCCATAGTGCACCGAATGATTCAGCATGAAGGAGTCCAGTGAGAGTGTGCGTGGATTTGCAAATGCAATAACCAGAAACTCAGAGTAATGGAAGAAGGACATGAAGCAGCCATATACGCCGAACTGCTGCCAAGGTACGGGCGCAAAACAAATGACTAGAACGCTCGCCGCCATGGTAAAGCCCAGAAAAGAGGCGCGAATGGCAACCTTAGAGATAACAATTACCAAGTTAGAGATACTGGGGCACTTGTAGAATGAGTCATCCCATACCTGATATTCCATGTTCCTGAGCACAAAACGTATTATCATGTTGATGAGGGCGTAGTACAGCATCGGTCCCCACAGGACGGCGCCCCAGACATTTGGCACAATCCCATAGTATATCTGAGGAACTGAGGGCACAAGCACCAGACCTGCCGTGGCCAGAAAGCAATACAAACTGATCCGGCCCTCGGAGCAGAGTTTGGCGTGGGGGCCTGTCGTTGCTGAGGGCCGTGAATTATTTGCGCACATTATGACTAAATCACAAAGCTTTTTATGTTGTACTTGGCATGAAACACATTAAAATTCGGATTTTGTATAGCATTTGCAGAAATGTAAATAAATAGCTCAAAACCGGCAGCGGCTGTGTATGTCAATAGCAAGTGTTTCTGAATTTAGAAGGTTACAGTGCAAAGTGCACTGTTCTGTGCAGCTACGTCAGAATATATTCAACATTATAAGCCCAAAGTCATACTACATTCAATGAACGGTAAATGGGTAACATGTTGCTTGCAGTTTTTATCATTTATTATCATTTACGTTAGCCGTCCTATAGTCGAAGAATTTTGTGTAAACAGGAAAAACATTCACCTTCGATATAACTTGTTGTCTGTCATTTGCAAATGTGGCGTTACCTTCCCAGATTTATGAATCTCCTCGCTATCCCAAAGTAATCGATAGTTGACCGAGCGATGTATAAAATTTACCGATAGTCAGCTGCGCGTGCACAACATGAGATTCGATAGGCTGGTCTGTGAGGGTTATGTAAATTAATAAATTGTTAATTAAATCCTTAACAATTGCTATACATATTAACAAAAAGAGTGTACTATGGTGTTTATAAGCATCCCCCTGATGGTGCGCGCCCGCGGCCCGGATGAGTTCTGGCGCAAAAGGCGTATTTTCAAACTCGCTGCGGTAAGTACCAAAAACAGAAGCTCATGAAATTATTTTGACCGGTAATTAAATTGTTTCAGCATTATCGCAGCCGTACGCGTAATGTTTATTCTTTTGCCATACGCAGCGTTCATCGTGCACTCGCATACGCCACCAAGGGCCGCAAGCTCAAGAAACTGGACATGGCTCAGCTGTGGACAACCCGCGTTGAAGCCGGCTGCCAGCAGTATGGAGTCGCCTTGGACACATTCAAGGAGGGCCTCGCACGCTCTGATATTTTGCTGAACAAGTTAGTTGGCGGCATATACACTTAATGGCTGTATATTAACAGATTTTCTTTATAGAAAAATGCTCTCCGATTTGGCTATTTGGGAGCCACGCTCGTTTGAAGCTTTGGTAAACATTTCCAGAGAACGGGCTGCTGTGGAGGGTCTGCCGGACATTAAGCGAAGGTCGGCCTTCAATCAGGTGTATGGGCTGAGTAATCTAAAGCTCGATTAGGCTAAGTGTTTGCATACAAATATAGTTTTATATATTAACTGAAGATTCATGTTTTATTTTTGTGTCATGCAATCAAAAACATTGCACTAAACGTTTATTGTAGGGGGTTACGCACTAATAGAAAACAGAATTCATAGAATTATTGGTAGCCATTTATTCTAATTTGGCCAAGATATCCGACTCGCGGAAAAGGAACAGCTCTTTCTTTTCATCACTATCCAATTGGACCTTGGTACCGCCAAATTCAGGCAGCAGAACGCGATCGCCCTCCTTTACACCAATTGGAATATGACTGCCAGTTGTCTAGAAAATGAAAATAGATTCAATCAATATTATGTGACTAGTTTAATAGAATGTTGTAATTGCCGCGCGCAATTATGAAATACTTACAGCATTGCGAGTTCCGGGTCCCACCGCCACAACAGTGCCTTCCAGCACTTTACCCACCGATTTTTCTGGCAAGACAATGCCACCTTTCGTTTTGGTAAGGGCTTCAGCGCGTTGCACCAAAATGCGGTCAAGCATGGGGATGATCTTCTTAATAGCGGCAGCCTATATACAATTGCGAATCATTCGATTTTAATAAGCAATTTACTGTCATTAATTTCACATATTATATTCCCCCCCGCCTATGGGCTAGGGCAGAGTTACACAACAGCCCGGCACGGTGAGTTATCAGCGTATGCAGAAACTTCGAGAAGCTCAAGTGAAATTCTTTGAACGCCACATGCGACTTAAGGGTTTTTAAATAACTCAATACTGTACTTACCATTTTTATGTAATTAAATGCAAACTGGAGCGCTTCGAACAGCTAAATCTTAATTAATAAATGAAAGTGAAGTCTCACTACACGTGCGGGCCGGTCGCAGTTGTTCGTAATAGTGATGCACAACCATCGTACAATTGGTATCGATGCTATTCTCTATATACGATGTATCGTACTATCGGAAAAAGCATTTACTCGACGTTTTGAAAAGAAACCCGTTGACATTTAGACACATAGAAGGAGGAATGCAATAAACTTTTACGAGTTGAATAGAATTCATACACTGGTCACAAAGTAAGATAAGCATATTGGCACTGTCCATGCACGCGAACGTTATTCGTTGATGAAACTAGGACTCCAAATGTATTAGTATTAACGTTTTTTTTTCTTGGTGTCGGCCTGCAAAAAAAAATCGACTTTGGACGAGTTGTCTATTATTTTTATTTTTATTTATAAAAATATGAATTTTAACGTGCAATTGTACTGGATGTCATATCTATATGTTGTATGGTTAGTGATTTAAACACAGGAACCCCCGAAAAAGAGATTATTTTGAAAGCTTTAAAGTAACTGTTTTGTGTTGCAGTCGGAAAGCCATTAAAACAATAATTAAAGAAATCTACATTGAGAGCAGAGTATTACGATGTCGAATGCACCAGAATGCAACGATACAACAAAGAAATGGAGTACAATGTATAAGATTGTAAGGGAATTGAAAATGCAAAAAGGAGACGTAAGGAATGTGTTCAGCATGCGCGTTTCATTTCAACATTAATATTAAGGAATTGCAGTTAGTCCACTGATGTTGATATTTTGTAGTATGGATCTATGCATTCGAAGCCAGTTTTGCTACCAGGTCTCATGTTCAGTGCCACCTCGTCCGATTTCTTTTGCTTGTTAAACTCGCAGCTGAATTTTTCCGACATTTGTTGCAAATCGCTACAAATATTTCCGTAGATAAGCGTATCGTGTAACTTATGTTGTAATATGGCAAGTTTTCCCAGGTATTGGATCTGACCTCTGGATAAAGGGCGTGCGGTGAAGTTACGCAGCGATTCGCTGGCCTGCAGTAATAGTAAGATATCATTTCAGAGCTATGCAGAGAATATGGGCTTTCTTACACTAGTTATCTCGTCGCAGGTCAGCTCGGACAGCGGTAGCTCGAAAATTAACGAAATGGCGTCCTGCAACGTGCAATTACAACGATCCTGTCGAGCTACGCACAACGCGACGAACGTGTCGCAAATTCCATTTATTCTTAGCTTGTGCTGATGGAACAGCAAATCACATATTCGATGGCTGTAGTGCATTATCTTTCTAGGATACTCCGCCTCCAGCAGCACAGATAGTTCCCGGAAAATGACTCCCAGCGCTTTCAGATCAAACACATACGTATTATTCGCGGTGGCAATAACCATGACGGATGTTATGCAATGCCGCCCATAGAAACTTGGCTCCACCAGCACCGAGATGATGGCTTGGTCGCGTATGTCGCTCAACGCCCTATGGTATGACTGATCCGTTTGCTGAATAACCACAATGCGCTTAAGTTTCTGCTGCAGGGACAACAGTTCGTGTGGCAAAAGGGGCGCACTTTTTATAGATTTTCTCTCCCAAGCGGCAGCTGTAGCAAAAGACTCTACGCTGTCATTGTCGCTGTTGTCGATGTCCTCAAAATTGCTATTGTCATCGCTCATTTTCTTATTTTATTTATTTTTTTTTACTGTGTTTTAAGTAAAGCTGCATAAATAAAAAAAAAAATTTATTTACAATACGAGCAGCAGAGAGATGACACACATCAAAAGTCCTTACATGGTGGCAACTCTTCAATAATAATCACCAGCTCAATTGTAAACAAACACTAATGTAAATTTGTAATAATCTGCTCAGCGTTGCCACAAATCTCAGGCTAAGGAGTGTAATTGTTGTTATGCGTATCTTCACATATATTGTAGGAAAACGCGTTTTTCTTTTACACACAATACGTCTATACCAGACAACATTAAGGTAAACGCGTGTGTCTAGTGCAGTAATTGGTTTATAATTGACATTAAACTCTGTTATAATTGCTGCGCAAATAACCTGAGCACTTTTACAGCTAGCGGTCGATCGCTTTGCGAATCAGAATGCAAAGAAAAATAACTGAACCATAGTCAATACAAAACACTGGCAACCTGCGCACATTTATAGTGTTTGTGCAATTATTACGATTAGCGGTAAAACACACAAGCAAAAAGTCAAAAGCATATGAGAAAGTAAACGGGAGATTGGCGAAGCTAGAATTAGTGATGAGAAAACAAACTTATGTTAAGTTCACATTGACAGCGATTTTCGATAAGCATACACTATTTACATATGTTCATATATGTACATATATGTACATATGTGTCGTATAGGTGAAAACTTGTGCATTGTTGATACGAGTACATATGCATGTATGTCATTCTGATGTGGATGTACATATGCACATATTTAAATGATCGAATTATCGCATGTGCCTTCATGTACATACGAGTACATATTTATGACATTATATGTATGTACATATATGTATAACATAGAATTATAGCATGTGCAATCATGTACATATGAACATACATGGCTGTGACAAAATGTTGGCCAATTCGATGCTTAAGCAAGAAAGCTTTCTCAATCAGGCCAATGGCCTAGAGCATTGCAATACGGCCAATTGACGATCTCGTCGAGGACTCATATAGATTTTGCAATATGATTTAATTTTCGAATTTACTAATTGCAATTGACTTTGGACTACATCGACCAGCAAAGCGACGGCCAGCCTTGCCATCGCCCAAATGGGTCCATCAAGCTATCATCTGGGATGATACTCAGAAGTTTAATGCCATGGCAGCCAGACGGCAATCGGACGACAGCCACATGCCAGCTGTGTGTTGCTAGGTTCCTGATGCGGATTTAATTCGGCTGCCCGTTATGTCTTAACCATGGCCAATTGTGCAATTGTCAAATGATCTGTTGATGTTATTTTCTTTAATCTTATTTAAGGCCACGAAAAGATTTTTAATTCTGAGACATTCGGCTTGTTGTACCCTTTATATGGGCATTTCTAGCAAAACGTAAAACAGATAAACGTTTCCTTTTTATCAATTTCATAGCCTTAGAGGGTGATATAATTTGGTTATTAAATGTGTAACGCTTAAAAGACATCTTCGACTCCACAAATTAGATATATTTTAGGTCAGCATTAAAAGCCAAGTTCATATTGCCATGTCCGCGTTTCCGTCTGTCTACAGTAGGTTTACAGTCTATCCACAGTCTGTCTACGTCTGTCTACAGTCTGCCTACAGTCTGTCTACAGTCTGTCTACAGTCTGCCTACAGTCTGACTAGAGTCTGTCTACAGTCTTGAAACTGCATGGGTCCGTCTTTCTGTTGGTCATATGCATGTCTGAACCAGCCGGATCGGATCATAATATAATATAGCTGCCATAGCCGGTCAAAAGTAGGTTCTTATATAGCAACATATTCTGTTTTCTTAGATGTTTCAATCAAATTCAACATATGCGAGCTTTACTGTTCTTAGATAACTGCAGGCCGTAAGGCAAATGCCTACAAGGATATTAAATCTTTCTAGGCATCATTTTTTTTAGGATTTTTTAAATTTACTTATGACAAATTTAAAGCAAGGTATTAAAAAACAGGACATAAACAGTGCCCAGTTTGGAATTGACTTATTATTCTGTTTATATATTAAAAAGTAAAGTTAATGTATACTTACTCAAAAATATAAGTCCACGTACACAATTAAATAGCAGAAAGTTGAATTTTTACATATGCACACACCTGAAAAAAAGAAGAATAGTGCATTAGATAAATTCATACATATATACATTATTTATTTAACATATAAGTGGAAGTGGATTTTAAAAAAGCTTATTGCGTAGGTTTCGAATATAGAAATGAAAAATAATTAACAGGATGTGGACCTAACAAAATGGGAATAGATGGTTTAATGTAAATCTGCTAGTTTTAAAGACTCTTGCTTTATTATATTTAACCTTAAGGCAAGTAATTTATGATATCACGTCTAATGATGTTATATTGCAATTTTTTCGAATTTCTATTTTATCTTCCACGTACCTGAAGTCCAACTTCGGGTCATACCTGAAATCCACACTGATTAAGAGACTTACAAACGCTAAGCGGCTGCGTAGAGAAAAGGTTAATTGCATTGTAAGCGGCTTGATGAAAAAATGTGGAGTTAACCACGCGGCGACAGACAACGTTGGCGCTGACTCAACTTAATTGGCGCACGAGGCGCATACTTAATGCGCTTAGATGCGGGCCAGGCTCATCGCATCGCCTCATTGGCATTACAGAAGCCGCTTTTGTGCTTCTAATTAGATCCAACGGATACCATTGAGTGCTGCAGTTTGTTCGTTACGCTCAGCCTGACTGCCAGCATCGAAAATTGAGCCCTTCAATAGACGAATTTCATTTAATGCGTTTGTTAAGTAAATTAGGTGTGAAAATAAGTGGAGTTTATTGTCGGTTTGTATGCGTGTGCAATGACTATGAAATGATTTTAATTGAAATTGCAATGCTGAAATGGAAATGGATATCTATCTGGCAATTTATTCTAGGAGAACTTCAATTCACTGAACTGATTAGCTCGAAATAGGACTTGCTTTAAGTTCCGCTTTTGCAAAATTGGTTCCCCTTTTCTTTTTTTTTTTAAATTCTATTTAATGCCAATCTTTATGCATATATTAAGGGATGAATTGATGAACGATGTGACAGCAATTTCCCATGGGTAAATGCAAATCGCAAACTGTCTGGCAATTCTAGAAATAAATGAACTAATTAAATATTCTGATTGTGCGACAAGCTACATATTTGATTATTGCAAATTTAATGCATAACATCGCCCAGGCCTTAGCTAGGGTCAAATTAGGGCAAGCTCTTTGGCACTGATTCGATGTCACAAGTTAAATCAACAAAAACATGCGACAACAGCAACCATCAGAGCAAAAGCAACATCAGCAGCAACAACAACAACAGTGATGATGATAAACACGCGATGACAACAAAAATAAATAAAACAAATATGCTTTGAGCGGGCGCATCCAACCATGAGATACCCTGTAGCGTAGCGATTGCTGTATTAATTATGTGAAAGAAAAAAGAAGTTGCCATGCATCCCAATCTTAGCTCTCTCAGAAACTTATTCTAATTATATCTACTTATTTATACTTATATATACTTAAATATTCCACTCAAAGGTGCTCACTTTTACTTGTTGTTAGCCAGCACACACTAACTTTATTCCACTCCGTTTAACTAATTTTATGGGTACAGGGTGTACTAAAATAAATGAACGACTGATTGTGTTGGCGGTTTAATACTTGTGCATGTGAAACATGAAAATGGCTTTGCATGTTATGTGTGCCGAGAGCAACAACAACAACAGCAACAACAACAACAACAACAACAAGAGCAGAAAGCACGTTACACTAATTACTCTAATTGTGCACGGGAGGTGTGGAAACACTTGGAGCAACGATGACGACAAAACTCCAATTTGGACTTTGACTTTTGTCTGCCAAAGTTTTCTAACAATGTCCGAGATGGTCACGTGACAGCATCCGCTATATATAGACAATTCATATTATATAAAATATTCAACATTTCAGACCAAATACAGTTGAATAGCAATTAATTTTGAATAGTATTTCTCACTTTAATCAACTATTTATGTTTAACAGAGCTTGGTTTGTTTGACTCGAATGTGTTTGGTCAATATTAAATGGATGTGTGAAACGAGCCACTGCATCACGAACTAGCCAAATCACGTGCTCAGCTCTGTTCGTAAAACTTGTTGGGGGCTAGTGTTACCGTTAACGTCATCGGGTTAGAAGGCCGCAGCACGTTGGCATCGCGTGCTCGACATGTGCCGACTGTTATTACGTATACGCTAGCGCGGCCAACTGTGTAGAAATAAAACATTAAATTACGTAGGTCGCCAGTTGGCCATTGTTTCTGTGTCTCCGACTCTGTGTGTGCGTGTATGTATGTGTGTGTCTGTGTGACTGACTGCGATTCCAACAGCGACTGGGGCAGGTGTGGCGCACACGTAGACCGCGCACGTAGCTGAAATTTTAAGCAATCAGCCAGGTAGAGCGGGTACAGACAGATAGTCAGACGACAGGAAGACAACCGGACAGACGTTGGGTTTTTGGTGGGTTGGACCGCCTGCGGTTTCGTTTTGAAGTGGCCTTTAATAGTTTGCTGTCTGCAACTGCAGCAGTGTGTGGCATATAGAATGCTGCATGCATGGGATGCCGCATGTTGAGTTGTGCGATTGTGGCGTGTGTTGGCTAGCCAAAGAGCACCAGTTTAATGAAATAGCAAAGAAAATTGTGGCTGTTGCCACGGCTACATAAATGGCATTGCTGCAACACGAACTAAAATTGTAATTATGCAGCAATCGCAATGACTGCCAACCGAGAGCCGCATTTCAAGCGGATTTATAATCGCCGCGCCGCGTATCCGCAAAGTCGAGTGCCCACTTTGTATAAATAATGGAATGTTTCAAAACCTATTATATCATGCTCCAATACCAGCCATATTTATGACTCTAGCCAAATTTTTTGTACTCAAAATTTAGATGCACGGGCCACATACACAACGTTAATTTGTTATGCGTACTTATCTGTTGTAATACTAAAAAATTATATATTATAAAAGCATAAACAAAAATTGCATTCGTATTTGGCATTATGTTTTTTTTGTGGTGCAGAAAATTCATCAGCAATATTATTGAATTTTAGTTTTGTTTTTTTCGTAACAGGCACCTTGTTTTTTCACTCATTTGCGTTCATTGCAGCAAAATTCCTCATTATTTTATGAAATCTGAAATATGTGAGCCTTGATAAACGAAATAAAACCAAAATGGAATATTCTCTGAATTTTAGCAAACTATGGGAAACCCTGTGTGAAGTTGTCGATGTACTTTTCAAAAATCTGTACTTGTGCGCAATTTTTATTTCTGCCTGCTGGATACAATTGCACAATTGCTTTATTAGAGCCATTCTAACACAATTTTATGCTAACAGAGTATACAAATGTTTGCCTTATAACCCGGGGCGTTTTTCTTATTAAATTGTGTTCTATTTACAATTTTCCCGGAAAATACACAAGCCATTGATTTGTATCTGAAAACCGTCAATAGAAAATTGTCTGCACTACCTTTATTGGCAAACGAGAAGACAAACGAGAAGGCACACGAGAAGGCACACGAGGAGGCACACGAGTAGGCACAACTCAAATAAGCAGCGATTGCCAATATTTCAATTTGGCAAAGACTTTTCATCGCCTTAGGAAAATGCAGGGGCTTAAATAAAATCCTAACATCTGCTACACGAGCAGCCGCAAAACATGGCTTTAAGACTATTGGCCCACAACTTAAAGGCCACAAACCGAAAAACCCCTCTCAATAAAATTAAATGAGTGTGTGAGAGGCATAGAACAAGCAACGTTTGCATTGTACATGTTTTGTGTGTTGTGCGTGTCTGTTTGTGTGCGTGTAATAATACAGCAAACAAACAATGCCAAGAAAACAAATATTAACAATGCCAATAAACATAAGTAAAGGACATACTGCGAAAAGTGCCGAGAAATAATCCTCAAAATAATCATTATGGCCATAAGGGGGCGCGACGGCTGTGACGAAAGCAGACACAAAGCTATGTAAAAACTGCAATGGGCTATCAAAAAACAACAGCCATAAAATGGACAAAACTGAAATATGTTCACATCCTTGGCCAAGCACTTTGGGTGTATTAGTGGCCCGAGTACCAGTGTTTATCCAAACATCTATGTGCTCACATTAGGCGACCGTAGACAGGATATTTGAGCACACACGCCTTCGCATAAGCGTAGCCCAAAAGGATAATCGGCCAAGATTTAATGGTATTTTTATGTTAGCAAAAGGATTTTTAATTGCTTATACGGAGACTGGCACACATTCGGTAGACGCTAGGGGCTATTTATATGTGTGACAGGTGTATCGCAAATTAGACTCGAATTAGCAGAGCTACTGGCGCAAAAAGAAGCTGTAGTCGCTCCAAAAATTGATGATAGCTATGGGCATTCAAATGCTGTGTTAATTAGTTTTGTGTCCTTAAGGCTTGTGGTTAAATACATTTAATAGCAGTTTGCAGGTTGATTGATGACTTGCATTAAAAGATTGATTATAAGTTGGGTGAGTGTCAGGGCAGATGCGAATTCCAAGGTAAACTAAAGCTAACAGCTGTTATATCATAAAATAGTTAGTGTACATTTTATTTATTGCTGCAAAAATGTTCGCTAAAGCAATTAAAGACTAGTTGAAGGACTTTGCTTGATTCAAGCGCCTAAAAACGTAATAAAACGTAGCTGAATAGTAACTAATTTATTATTTATTTAATTTATTATTATTTAATATATGCACAGAGTGTTTAAGTTCATTAGTTCGCTAACACTAAATAGACAAAATGACTAAATAACAATTGTAATACAAGCATGAAAATGTGTAAGTCGCCCTTGAATTCATGAGAATCGCTGAGAAAGGCAATAGTGAAAAATACATTGCAGCGCAGTGGAAAGTGAAACTTATCTTCATTTCATATGAGAGAGCTCGGAAAAAGCTAACTACTTACAAGGCTTGGAATGTGAATTGATCAATCAATCAATCATTTAGTCAGTCTATCAGTGAGGACAAATAGAGTTAGATATTATATTTAAGGATATACAAGGATAATTCGAATAATAATAACAAATAACTTAACAAATGTGTATTTTCACTTTCCTTTGTGATTACTTTTTGTACTTTTGTCTACACATATGGTTCGGTTGTCAACGCAATGTTGATAAATGTAGCGCAGTTCCATTAATGATTTCCAAACTAGGCGGCATGGGAAGGAAAACAAATGAAAGTTGAAAATCTGTAGAGCGGCAGGCAAAATTCATAAATCAAGAAGATGCTCATTAATTCACATCTTGACAATTGGTCAATGTTCACGATTTAAAATGCATTAAAAAGCAACAGCAGAGCGTGGCCTTAAAAAATTGAAAGAATTATGTCAAAGAAAGAAGAGAAAAAAAAAAATGAAAGGAAAAACAGAACGCTGCGTGGAGTTCAGTGTCCTGGTCATGTCCTGGCCGCGAAAATGATTAATGATAAATTATTTAAGGAACGTTGACAGCAAATAAAATAACAACGCGCCACGGAAGGCAGGTGGAATATTTACGAGCATTTAATGTATTTAAAATGTTTTAACAGCGCATTGCGAATGATGCCGAGACAAGCACTTGACGACCTCCAAACAATATAAAGCATAAAACCAAATAAATTATAAATATTAAGTTGCCCAACAATGAACAAAAGTCAATTACTCAAGTTCATTGATGGAAACACTGCCCGCTGGCCTCAAAACTGACTCTACCAATGGCCCTCGGGAGCTTAACGGCTTAGAAAATGCTAACAGTCTCCCCCCCCCCCATTCCCATCCCTTACCCCAAAAAAAAAAGCAGCATCTGACTGAAATGCCATAAGTTTCCACTGCCAAATATTTGATTAGATGGCCTGCTCGGCCATGATTTGAAATATACTCGAGGGTAGCAAACGCTTATGCAATTGGATTCAATTTTTCTATCTCATGATTTGAGCATTTCAAGCATTCAACAGCATAGAAAAGTCAGCCAAATATTCCCCAGTGAGTGTATCTGTGTGTGTGTGTGTGTGTGTGTGTGCACTTTGTGTTGGTGTTTTAGTATGCAGTCTACTTTGCAGGCATTTATGGTTTTCGTTTATCAAATTCCGGCCAGGGTACGAGCCCACAAGTTTTGTTGAGCTTCGCCCAAATTCCTGTCAAGCTCTCACAAAATGTGTACAAAATTTGAAACGCATATGTTGGGCTATGCATTTTTTAAGCTACCATTTACGGAAATTTTGCAGCAAGCCGCAAAGTGGCATTTTGGAGAACACAGACAACACCTACTCGAAGAATCCAGCGATGGGGCAGTCAACAGCTTAGCAATAAGAACTGGAAAACGACAATAATTCTTAAGAATTTATAACAGCTAAAACGCTTCTTAAATAAGTTAACTTGATTATGCAACTATTTAATATCCAATACAGCTCAAAAATGCCTCAGAAAATCGTTTCGAGTTTGAAATTAACGCATTGAAGAAAGTATATTTTCGATTCAGATCAAGTGCATGTGTGTGTTTGCCGACAAGCACAAGCAAAATCTCAGCCTGTAAAAAAGATTTAATTGAGCTTACCTTTCAACACATACAAATGCTATAAAAACCTTATGATAGTCATAAAATGCACAATTGCCGAACCGCGAACGAAGGACGCAAGATTCTGGCAACATAAACATAACAGAGACAAACAGACAGAGAGACGAAAAGGCAAAGGCAAGCGAAGTTGCTACAGCGAGCGAAGCTAATTTCGTCTAAGTGGGTAGAAGAAGTGCTGAGACTTTGTGCAGAAATTGTGTCAGACCAATTCGAGAAGTAATCCCCCTAGCAGCCAGTGCGCAATGCTCCGCTTTTCTTCTTTTTTTTTTTTTTTTCATATTTGTTGGCTGAATTTTACTGCTAGCTAGGGAGCCGGTTGTAACTTCAAAAGAACCAAGAGAAAGCAAAGAAAGAAACAAACAAATGAAAAACAAAAAAAAAAGAGCACACACACACACTCAGACACACATACACACACAGACAGCAAGACAAATGACAAACAATAAAAATCGAGTATACGCACTGGTTGCTTAAAGGATCAGCGCGTGTGTGTCCTGTTGCCGATTTGTGGCATTGCGGCATTGCGTCATTTGTGGGCGTGGCAGCGCGTTCACGATATTTTAAGTGCTCGGCTGCCAGTTAAAGTTATGGCTGCAAAATTACCGAGAGCTAAACAATTTCCGCTGCACATAATTGTGCGCATAACGAGGCCGCAGCTAAAACCTGAAGTGAAAATATAACTGAGTCTAGCGAAATTTAAATAACGAAATAAATATAAATAAATATTGCAGGCGCCGCATGTTGTGCTGCGATAAAAAGTGCCTGTTAATGTATGTATGCATGCCGCGCCGCCCGTTGCCCGGGACAATTGCCCAGCGGTGGGCCTGGTGCCGCGGCCATTTTGTTTGGAGCTTACGGCCAGACCATTATGGACAACTGCAATGGCGACAATAACGTGCCGTTGATGTTTCACACCTGAGACACATTTTCGGGAAATGTGCGCCTGCCGCCACAACACACCACGCCCCCTGCACAAGCTAAACTGAACAGGTGGTTGGCGCAGCGCCCGAAAGTGTGCTATTAAAATCGACTGCGCCACAGACACACATACACACACACGTGCATGTGTTCAGACATAAGCTGAAAGCTTGAAGTGTTGCCAAGCTGGCAAATGCAACACAAATTTTGGGGTTTTGTGGTTATCCTTTTAAGGTGCCAACAACAACAACAACAACCAGGACCTGGGCGTTGCCAGCTAAGCTTGTTAGGCGTGAAATATGCCATTCGCCGAGGGTATTTAATAAATAAATTTACATGCGATTCAGCGCTTTGCTCATCGAAGCGGCTGGCAAATTGACGGCTTTGAATTAATGGGATTTTTTACTTTTGCGGGTCTAAATAAAAAAAGGGGGGGGGGGGTTAACGCGTTGGCAAAACAAATTTTGAATTACATATTAGCGAAATAACAATTGGGTCTAGGCTATAGAAATGATTAGATTTGATTGAAAATGAATGGAAAATAAAGCGAATGGCTCTCCTGTTAGGCTTATCAAATTTGATTTGTATTTAAATCCGAAAAATATTATAAAAATTATACGACGGATTATTTGAGAAGCTTAAGCTCTTGAAGCATAAAAGTTACGCACTTCGCAGTAAAGTCTTACATTTTTCTAGCTACAAGTGTAATCTAAATAAGTTCTGCGATTATTTGCTAAGATTCCAGGCCTACATTTTGGCTTATTTTGTAAGCGGTGCGACCTTTTATAGCAGGTGCCGTGCCTGGCCGTAATTAACCTAAACACACAAAATAATTTCGTGTGTGCCGCTGGCATTTTGCCAATCAAATTGAGCATAAATCTAAACAAAATTCTAGGCTCTGTGGCTGAGTTTGTGCTTCGTGTGCCGCGGGCTGAGTTTAATTAAACCTGAGCAGCGCAAAATTTAAACGCTTAATTGAAAAACTTTAAACGCGAGTTGTCCCAAGAGAATATAAACGACACTTTTTAGTTGAAATGCCAGCAGAAAGTGTTTGGTGCTGTCGGTCGGTAAAAGGCATTTCACTGGCATCTAACAATGCCACAAGCGGCAACTTTGACGCGGAGTCAAACGAAATTTTTGAGCGACAGTTTTTGGTCGCTGGCTGGAAAATAAATTTGCGACGCTTGCCAGCAAAGTTATCAAGAGAGCCAACAATATGGCTAGCGGGACGGGCTGCAAGGCAGGAAGGTAGCCAGAAATTATGGCAGTTGATAGTTGGCAGACAGTGGTGGTGCAGCATTAAAATCACTCATACGCACCGTGAGCTGGGGAAAAGCGACTAACATCAGCTCTTGTTGCCAGTCGCCGGTTGCCAGTTGCCAGTTGCCAGTTGCCCTGGGAGCAGCATTAATTGACACGTGATAATTTAATTAACGGCGGCTCCAAACGTGGCCAGAGCTAGTGCTAAGCGTCATCATCATCATCATCATCACCTTCATCGCCAACACCATCGATGGCAGCAGCAGCAAAACGAAAGCTAAGGAAACATCGCAGGCTTTTTTTCCCAGCGAGTCTGCTAATTGGGTCAGCTTTGAGGTCTGGGTCCGGGCTTGCCCATCATTGTTTGCGCATTGCCATTGGCCACAGGCGCTACCATTGGCGTGGGCCTGCCATGGAACGCAGCTCTGTTGAGTGTCTTTTAATTACAGTGTGCGGCGCTTGTTGGCAAAAGGGATTTTCTTGTTGTTTGCCGATGACGCACCGTCACAGTTTTCCACTTCGCTACGTTTCAGAGCAGCAATGTATGCAGAGATAATTGACATCAGTTCAACGTCGAACAGCGCGTTTCAGACCTTCAGCCTCCTTCCACCACATTTATCATAAACTACATGTGCCTTGAATCAACTTAGCGTGCCACAAAACTTGAGTCTGTTGTCTCCAACGAGTTTGGCAGCTGCGCCAAGCTCCAGCTATATATCCTTGCGCAAGCTCTCCGAGCTTAATGACTATACGAAAATGGGCAATTCACTGAAACTCATTTGTATTCTTTGAATATACTCATTTTAAGTAGAAATCCTTTTTGTCGCATACATTTTTAACACTTTTACAGGCTTCTTTTAACATGGGCAGCCTTATTAATACTGATGGCTATTCTTCTTCCCTATAGAAGATAAATTCTCAGAACTAATAGTCTGTCTCTTTTCATGGCGGAATGGACCACTTGATAATATAGTGCATAGTGTAGTGTTCTCATCAACATCGGACTACTATATCAGACAGTACGAATATTTATTGTAAAAATTAGCAAATAAAAGTACACATTTAATGCCTGAAGGGCTGCTATTGTTATTGTTGCCATGCACTTTTGATAACTATATTTAGTTATAATGGCACCTGAATTGCTTTTCTAGTTGGTTTTTGTTGTTGCCACGGAAAGCTCTAGGTTGAGGTCCGGTACTTTAAACTTTTCGCCCCTCATTGTAGGGCAAAATTATATCAAGCGCTTAAAACTTGTTATTATTTTTATGGTGGCCGCTAATTCCTATGCTCACGCAGCTTAAAAGGTTACAAGGATTACGCAATGCTCGCTGCAGCTGTAAATTTAAGTCAGCAAACACATTTTTGCGGCACTTAGATATATTAAAACATAAATTGTGACTCTGATGGCTGGCAGAGATTCTATATGGGGCACTCGAAAGCCTTGATTAGAAGGCGTCAACTCTTTATACGCGTTGCTTATCCATTGCTGCGTCGTTTTTAATAACCTTAAGCTATATTTATGCGATAATGCGTATAAACTTTGTCAACCAGCAACAACGCGCAAAAGTATGCTATGAATATTGACCTAGTTCAACAGTGGGCTTGAGTAGAGGAAATTTCAGAAAAATTTCAATCAATAGAGGTTTTCAAAAAACCTTTTATGTTATCAAAAGTTGAGCTTGACGATTTTTATATTTGCGCAAACAATTAATATAAGCAAACTGGTATGTTCGATATAATTAAGGTCATTTTATTGTTTTTTGCCCACTGTGCTGCAATGAGTCAAATGGGCTGAGTCGAAGTTAAGTGCCGCTTGAGCCTTTTTAAATATAGATGCTCAGTGCAGCTCACATAAAAATTCTCGTACGCATCATTGCCAACCAGCTTGGCAGCTCACGGTTCGTCCTTCGTCCCCACCCTCCACATGCTCGTTGCCATTGTCAACTGACAATGCCGCTGGCGAATGTGTTTAAATTTCCAAGTGCTGGCTGGTTGCACGAGCCAGAAACGAGATCGGGTAGTGTGGCAGTTGCAATGCAAATATTAATAGCACAAATTTTCTGTTGCAAAACAGGAATAATGCGGATACGTTCCACATGCGTCTGCCCGTGCCTGTGTTGTGTGCGCATTCAGACTATACAAGTAAATAGCAGTGTGTGTCATTTGTTGCCGATTTCTAGAGATGCGTAAGTCAGGCACGTCACGTCGGAATTTACTATTGGAAATGTATGATATGAATCTTATTGAGCTGCATATAACAGCCAGCAACTATTTCTTAGTTTCGATTTGTTTGTTGCCCTTTGCTGCATCGCATTGATTTCCGACTTAGCAACTTTGCTGCAGAATATGTATAAAATATGGTCGTTAAACACGACACGCGCACATTTCTATCGCTTTTCTTTGTGTGTAAAACTCAAACAAAATAAGCGGCATGTTAAAATTGTATGCGTATTTATTTTTTTTTTTGTGTTGCATACGATTCAAATTAATAGAGTTGTGCGCTGTGTTTACACTTGGCACATACTGTTTGTGTTCTTAATTTGAGTGCAACATTTTATATCCTATATATTTATATTTTGTTTTATTAATTCGCGTATTTGCATGTTAAGCGTATCAATATTTGCTTGCCTTTAAATTACAATGGTGTTTAAATTCGTTTAACAGATGACAAGTTTAAGAGTCGAAGTCCTTTATGCAAGGGAGTTCGACCGAAAGTTATCATGAGTCACAACTTGCACACCACACTATTTCATTTGTACATAAATAATAAATAAACGAATTTGATTGCGAGAAAAGCTAAAATTTTATATAATTAATACGGATAAGATAAATGAGTTTCATAGGAAATTCTAGAATTAGGGATCAAATAAAATGCACCTAGTAGTAGAGTGTATCTAGCAAGTCAGTTTTTTATTAAATTAATATCTGACGAGAACTAGAAAATTAGCCATTAAATGCAGACCACTAATAAAAATCAACCAGCAAATCCAGAGCAGAGGAAAAAGAGACGTGCTTAATAAAGGCTGGCATATGGTTTAATGCATGCCAGCATATGGTAATGAAGTGCCACAGTCTAGAAAAATGACTAGCACTATTAAAATTTAATTAAATTTGTTGAAAGTGGCATAATGAAGGCGTGGCAACATGTGCAGTTAACGACATAGACATCTGCATATGCAGCTGGTATAGAGCAAAAAATAATTATAAGTGAAATATTAATTTATATAAAATAAAATTCAGTGTCCGAATTTTATTGACTGACTGTTTAAATAAGAAACAATTAAAGTTATCATTAGTCAAAGCTAATCCTTAAGCTATGATAATGCGCCTAAATGCAGCCTTGTGGAAAATCCTCATTAATTACTAATGCCCAGCTCAGTTGACTTGCCAAGCGTCCAGCGTTGCGGTTGCTTGATTAAATTTTAGCTGCAAGTGGTAATTATGACACCTCAACACACTTGACCCACACTCGACACACACTCGACATACATACGCACACACACACACACACAGGGCAATAAGCCAATGCAATTGGATGAGTTGTCATTAAGTAGACGAGCGAAGGCTACGTTTGAAATATTGCGCAATCACACATTAAATAATTAAGTGCTTAATTAAATGGTGACCAGGAAAATAGCCAACAACAAAAGCAGCCTGTGGAAGGCAATACAATATCCTGATTGTATTTTAGTCTCTCTATCCCCCTCCCTCTCTCTCGTTCACGCTCTCGCTCTCGGCCTGTGGTGGGCAGGCCTTCAACTAATTTTTGTATTGTATTTCGTGTGCTAATGGCGCATACAAATGCGAAAGGTTAGCAGATAGGATGGATAGAAGGACGTTATCTGCGGTCATCTACTACTGAAATGGAAATGAAAATGAAAATGGTATGGCATGCACATCACGTGCGACCTCAAATTTGTAATGAAAATTAAATAAGAGTCAGATAAATGACTGAAATGGCGGCGTTAGTTGCTAGTTTGGTGGACAGCCTGTTGAATGCCTCGTGGATCCGCTCATTAACTTGTATAACAATTAGCCCCAAGCATTAAATGTACGATTATTGATGTTCGACGGGGAATAGGTGATAAGTCTGCGAAGTCAGCTAATGACTGTAATTAATTATAAGCGACACAATGAAAAGCCCATCAGATGCAGGTGGACACATAACACAGACATACTGATACAAACACAGATACATGTACAGATACAGAATAAAGATACAGACACAGTTCCGGATACAAATACGAATAGACACAATTTCAGGTACACGTACAGGTACATATACATATACAGGTATAGATCCAGATACTGTTATAAATAGAAATACAGATAAAGATGAAAATACAGATACGGATAGAGGTACAGGTACATGTAAAATATACGGAGCAACATAAATACAACGATATTCAGATACAGATATACATATACATACAGACACAGCTACATAGCTAGAGATGCAGATACATATACACAAATACCTAGATGCATTAATACATAGATACAAAGATATATAGATATAGATATATAGATATACAGATATATAGATATATAGATATACAGATATATAGATTTATAGATATAGATATATCTATATATAAATTTATAGATACATAGATATATACATAGATTTATAGATTTATAGATAAATAGATAAATAGATGTATAAATATATAGATATATAGATAGATATATAAATCCATAGATTCCTAGAAACACAGATCCAGATCCAGCCGGCCCAGCCAAAAGACAGTAACTTGGAAAGATTAACAGATACATAGATAGACATATACACACACAGCTACACGGATACAGATACAGATACAGAGACAGAGTCATCGACGGTTACAGGGGCAGTTATATATACCTTGAATTTATTGTTTTTTCATATATTCCATTGGATTTAAACTTTTCTGATATGTACACGGATATTCAAACACCATCTGATTACTGTCTCTTAAAATTTTGAAGATTTGCAGTGTAAGACAAAGACTAAGATATACTGTTGCATCGATGTGATTCACTTGAAGACCATCGAGCTGCGGTTCAGCGAAGATACCGTTGAGGAGCTTGTATTTGAGCGCGGTTTTCTGGCTTTTGACACTGTGCCCGAGGTGGCGCGTCTAACAGATCCCTTGATGCGTGGCATACTGTCCTTAATGTATAGCTCTTGTACCTGTTCCAGTGCTTCCTGTAGCTCCCTTTGACTGCTATGTCGGATAGGCGGATTTTTCGGATCTTCGTAGATGATGAGTTCTATGGGTATGCCGAGCTTGTTCAGCTTCGACTCCGCGCTGGGGCCTGTCTTGCTCATGCTCATAAAATCATTGACCTCCGTGTCACGCAGCAACAGATAGTTGTCCTCATTGGGTAGAAAATCGCTGGGATTCTGGTAGTGAGTATAGTCGCGCACCACGCGAATAACACTGCGCGAGTTCAGATAGTAACGATCGTAGACAGTCAGTGTGTAGTAGATCTTGCGAGTTGTCTTGGGTGCGACCAGCCAAAAGACATAGATGCCGGCCTTGTTGGCATTAATTGAGACCAGTTGGCGCTCCAGCTGCTTATCCTTGAGCTGGGCATACCAGGTGGTACGGCAGACCATCAACATTATGGGCAGATAATTGTCGAACCTGTGGTGATCGTTAATAAGCGCTGAGTTCGGATTGCTCAGATAGCTGAGGCCCGGTTGCGTCGACGGCTTGCCCTTCACTCCTCCGTACAGGAGCGTGGCCATGCAGTTGTTAACGCCGTGCTCGTAGCCTGTCGGATCAAAGCACATGACCAGCGGCTTGTGCTCATAGATCTCAGAGTTCGTAGTGCCCAGAGTATACATATGCTTGTGCAGCATGTGCATCATCATATTTGATGGGAATACTATCTCGTTGCACCTGCCAACAGGACAGCTACCGGGCACCCGGGACAGATGTCGTACAGCTTCTTGCAGTTCAAGATTTCTTTGTTCGTTATCCTTGGCTTCCTGCAACTTCTTTTCCATTTTCATTTCAATTTCCTCTTGCATCTGCTTTAGCGTTTTCTTATCTTTCGACATGATGACTGCTTGAATTTAATTTAATTATCATACCTTAAAAAAAAAAAACACAAATATGTGAACTTTGAACGTTTTTTATAACTCAAAAGTGCTGAAAGTTGACTGAAGGATGGGGCGTGGTCAACTAGACTTTCCAAGTAGATATTATCAATATCTTGAATTTATTTTTATATTTTAGCCACGATTGCTAAAGGTGAAATTCAATTGAATTGAACCGGAGAAATCTGTAGCCAATAGACTGTTAAATAAGTTAAGCAAGTCATCTCTGACAAGTTGAGGCCTCTGCTTGTAGCGGTTCGCTTTTCGGCGCCTTGTCATTTGTTGTTGTACATTTTATTTTTCTCACTTTGAAGAGTCAAGTTTTGGAAAGAATGAAATGAAAATTGGATTGGACTGCGAATAACAAAAGCAAAAATGCTTGGCATTCAAAACCATTTAGGGAGGTGCGCGGGTAATGCAAAAAGTTTGCGCATAGTCGGCAAACAGACACCAAGCTGAGCACTTTAATTTAAACTTTTGGCCGCCCGCAAGTTTTTTTGGGACAGATACTAGAAAGATTGTTCGTTAAATTAGACGAGTATGACAGCAAATTATTACGCTTGCTGTTGTTGTAGCCAGTAGCTTTGGCCTTGGCTTAGAGCGCCTAATTTTGTTTGGGTCTGGGTTTGTTCCAACAAAAAGGGTCGCGCGCATTACCAAAAAAGTAAATTAATTGCTTCACTAATCGCCTTTGATTAGCCAACAAAAAATATATATATATATGTATCTGAAATGTATATGAAGGTATATATCAATAATGTTGGCTTGCCTGCAAGTGGCTGCTAATGCGTCTGGTAATCGCATTACTTCTTGTGCGGGAATCGTGTGCGTGGCCCGTATCCCACTTGGCCTGCACATGTCCAATTTTGATGTGGGTGCGTGCCACCTACATCTCAATTTGACCACAAAAGCCGGCACTCTAATGCCATCAGCTGCAAAAAAAGGTCGTGTGCTGCCTTTTTAAAAGCAGGTTCAATTCGCTTAGCTCGAAAAGTTCGCAACGGAATTCAATTCGCAATATTTTGCCCCAACACACAAATTACACGAGTCTCAATAGTTTTTTTTTTTTTAGTGTCATGCGCGTCGCATCTAACTTTATCGACACTTTGAAGTGAGTTCAAAAGGTGCATGTCTAATTTGGGACTTGCCTCTCTATCTTTGACAGCTCCGACGCGCCGGCCGTAAAATTGAGAGTTGCCCACTTTTGGGATGCACACGCATGGAAAAAATTTAAATGGGAACGGAAATGGATACGGGCTAAAAAGAGGAGAAAAAATGCCATTGCTGAAAAGGCAATTTAAGACAAGTCAAGTATGCTGAAATAGCAGGTGAAGCATTTTAAGAATTTTTCAGCTGACAATTTGCATATTGATGGCAAATACTTTGAGCAAAAGTAAAATGCATAAAGAAATGCCAGCAACATACAAATTAATCCCAATAACACAGCAACAGTTGGACAAGTATTGTGTTGACTGTTTTTATTACATTTTATTTGATCAAAATATATTAAATTATTATTTTGCCTGTTTCTATTGGCTCTTAGAAATAGCGAGCTTGAAATATTTTAGACAAATGCATTTGAAGAAAATAAATGTTGTTAAAATAAGAGATAGTGATAAGCTAAACATATTATAATTGGTTTCTAATTGACGTTTTACTTCATTTATTTGAGTAGAACAATATTTCAACTATTTTTGGACCAATTTGTGTTGACGATTAAAGATACGTTTAATTATTATCCCTGACGTGCATGCATTCAGTATATTTGACACGGACATTAATCAAAAAATGCTATGGACGACAGTGAAGCTTTTACATGTGACACACTGACAATGGGTTCAATCAACGAAAATATTGATTGACATATCAATTTTGAGCAACAAACTAATAACATCAGGCACTGACAAGCAGATGAGTGCGAATTGGAAAAGCGCATTTCGCGCAAATTACGCAATAGTAAAGAGTGTATGATGTGCTTGATCTGTTTGAAGAACCAATGCACAATTACCCAACAAATCATTGAGTTTCGCGGTAAATTTGTCGACATTTTATATGAACTGCAGTGCCAGTAAAATATTCTCATTTGCATGTGAACACAAACGCAAACGCAAAAGCAAACACAAATGCGAGCACAACTGGCAATACAAATACAAATACACAAACATTGCTTATACACACAAACACAAACACAAACACAAACAGACACTCAGACTCCACTTAATTTGTTAATAGATGCGGCTCTACGAACTAAAGTTGTTGGCATACAAACCAGACCCATGTCGGTTGCCAATTTGAAGTTGATTTTGAAAATCCACTTTGGGACAGAACATCGTGCAATGGTTTGTAAAATTCGTTGAATGGATGCAAATGAGCTGCAATCGAGCTCACATATGAAAGGACTCATAAAATGTTACAAATACCCAAACGTACGATTTGATAATGATGTACAGTGGTTATTAGTTTCTATTTTGTGTGCCACCGAAAAAGCAAAGCCTGATATAAGTCTATCAAAGGGTATTAAGCGAAATAAAGGTTCAATGCGCACATGCCTTTATTCCGTTGCAGTTAGTTTTTAAACGAATAAATGAAAAATTAAAAGTTAAAAAGAAGAGGAATGTTGAGAAAAGATATCATTGAAGGTGAGAGATGGAGAGAAGATTTGTGTGACACATTCTGTCGGATAATCAATAAAACCAATCACTTGTTCTTAAGGAATTATATTTATTTAATTGCCGTGCGAGCGAAAGATGAGTCGACATTGATGCACGCCCAAATGCTCCATCATGAAGTTATCTACTTCATCGTTAAGCACAGACACGTCTCTGTAAATGTTATGGCCCAGATCCACTTGAAGGCCAACATATGCAGGCAAACGATGATAAATGATGACAGAGATGCCGTTAATGCAAAAGAGAGTACGAAAAATTCAAAAAAATCAGCTGACCGATAAATATGCTTTCGCTTAATATGTATGTCTATACGCCTATGTTGTCGCCAGAGCGCGTGCTGACCCCCAGGCAAAGGACCCAGAACATGTTCGTATTAAATTCAACGCAGGCGTCGGCCTGAACATCATTAATTTTCTTATAAGCATTATGAAATTTATTATTGATTTTACGACGGAAATTGTGCGTGCCTTCAGATTTGGTTTCCTTTGATAAAATGGCGGTGCGGCATTAAAGCAACTTTCCATGCGGCGTATACGTAATATGCACGAAAATAATTTTGCAAACGTTGTTAATATTTGCACATATATAAATGCGCCTAATTGGCTAAATTATGTGCAGGCAAAAAAGTGTGCATGCAGCAGAAAGTCAGCCAAAAAGTGTCTAAAAAGTGCATGCACAATATATACGAATTGCAGATACCCTAAGCAAGCGAACAGCGAAACATAAAACCAAATAAAATTATTCTCTAAAAAGAGTTTATAAACAGTTATATACCAATGTTTTTATTGTAAATATTTATTTGGAAGTTATTGTTTTTAGAGTGTTAATATAAAATATTTTAAGAGCTTTGCTGCAAATTTTAAATACCCCTTTGCGGAAAGATATTAGTGGAAAAAGAAAAACGGGTAAAGCTCGTGGCTAAAAGTGCTGCCAATTGCAGTCGAGCTGTGGTGTGCGGCTTTTGGTTAGCGGGAGTGAAGCGGCGTTTAATTTAAAATGAAATACATCATACTGGCCAATTATTTCAGCAATTTTGCAAATTAGTGGCCCGGACAATTTCAGTTACCCAAAAAGCGACCAATTATCAAGCAAGGGTGTGTCTCTATCTCTATACGGGTGTGTGTGTGTGCAAATTTTCGTAGCACACTTTTTTGCAGTTGGCGCTAATTACAAATGGGAAAAAAGTAATTGCAAAAGTTAAAACTGGCAAAGAGAATCGGGCCACAATACAAGGCTAACAAGTGGCCATTGTCTATGTCTCAAGGGTCCAGGCAAACAATATATGACACAAGGGCCAAACGCATTAACACAAAAACAATTGTTAAACTGACGAAGAGTTAAATCAGAATGTGAATGCAAAAAAAAAAAAAAAAAAAAAACACAAAAAACAAAAGAGGAGTAAAAGGTGAGCCACATACAATGAAATTTTAATTAAGTCTGAGTCGGTTCGCTTTTGTGCTGATGCAGCCAAATGAAAATGCCACTGATTATGTGCATGTGTGTGCGTGTATGTGTGTGTGCGCCCGAGTGTATCTAAAATGTTGGCACACATGTATGTGCATACATATTTTGTTTACACTTTGCTTTATGTACTCTTACTTTTGTGTGTGCTTGTGTTTGTGTTTTGTTGTGTTTTGTTCTGTTCTGAATGGCTGCACAAATACAAAACGTCTGCAACTTTGTGTATGTCTGTGTGTGTGTGTGTGTGTGTGTGTAAATGTGAATGTGTTTCGGTCTCTGTGCAACATAAATGCATTTGTGTAATTACACAACAAACACAATTGTATCTATATCATGTACTTTGTAGCATTTTAGCCTTGTTGCCATTTAAAGCCTTTCTACTAATTGAAGTAAATGTGCTAAAGACCGTAAAACCTTTGGCAACCAGAAAATATCGTAAGCATTGCTTCTAAATTCAGCTCATTAGCCAATTTCCCACAGATTTTGTTGGCTTGATCGCATTTCCACAACTATTTCGAATCAACATTTGTGGCTATTTAAAATATTCAAGATATGTTCAGGAGCCACAAGGCAGATACAAATGAATTTTGAGATTTTGTATATAACCAAATGATGTTTATTGGAGATTTTATTTGTGGGTGTTGAAATTGTAATATTTGAGGAAAATATTTGGTAAGAAATTACCATTTGTCAAATTAAATTAGAAATTCTTTCGAACTTTAAGGCCGTTCGAAATTTAAAGGCAAGCAAGCAATTTAAAAGCATTTAGAAAAGCGTTCAGCAATGCAAAAGCAACTGAAAAAATTAAATGGAATTTTATTTTTGAGATTCCTTTTACTTGGGACTATAAGGTGAGTGGGTCGAGTGCTGTGAAATAAACAATTTGCCTTAAATTGTGAAGAAAGGTAATATTTTTATTATTAAAGAATGTAAACATAATCAAATTGGCTCATGAATTCCTTAACCTCAATTCAAAAAGATGAACTGATGGCCTTCAAAGGGGAAGCCCGTGGCGAAGTGCGTCTGTTTTGCTTCAATTAATTAAAAATGCAACTCAATTCATGTTGTATGCCCCGAGAATTGCCCAGCCCAGAGCAGCGTTGACCCTGGTTGAAGAACTGTGTCGAGGGATGCAAAAAGTAAAACGCGTTATTAATTTGACCTTTGTGCAAGGGGGATAGGAAAACTGTAAGCCGACAGATGTAGCTGTTGTTGTCGTTCTGAGTGAATAAAATCTCTGAGCCGACGGCACTTGAGTGGTAAGCCACGGCGTTAAGAGGCGCCAATTAATCAGCACTGAGATTTCCACAGAAGAGCAGATAAAGTTGCAGCTTAAAGACATTTAAACCGCCTTCCAGCAGACTTACACTTATGCGTAATGGTCAAGGATCAAGCCGAAGGAACAAGCAAAGTAGAATTAAGTTACTAAAAGTCAAGCAGCGTAAGGAACAAGGATTCAACAACAAGGACAACTGCACGCTTATTTTGAGTGACAGTTTGACCGATTAAAGCTCGAAAAACTGGAATAGATGGGGATTTTATGTAAATCAATCGGGCCAGAGGTTGACTAGCTCTCGCATATAACAAGTACACATATATATATTTTTGTGAACAGAACAATTTTGCAATAAATGCACAAAAATGTCAATTGGCTCGCCTGCGAAAGAGCAGGAAAATTTCATAAATAAATAAAAAGCAGGTCATGCCAAATGTGACCGAATCACACACACACACACACAAACACACCCACAAACACACACAAATATAAGCATAAACAGAAGCACTCACACGCTAGCAGGGACTGAGACGATTTATTTCAATCAGGCTGGAAAATTGCGCATACGCCCCGTCAAACGGGCAACAACATCTGACAACTGAAATCATTATAGTAAGGCAGAGTAAAATAGACGCTAAAGAATATATCGACATGCAGTTTGACAGTTTGACTATTTGACTTGAGCGAACTCGGATGCCGGCAGACAGCAGCAGCTAGTAGTAGAAGAAGAAGCTTGGTATTTCCGCAATTCGGTTCAACTTCCATACAAAATGACGTTGCAAACGGGCTGCCAAGCGAGAGCTGTGCTGAGCCACGGGGCAGGCACTAAATAAACTCGTACAAGATGAAAATCGCAAACATGCTGCCTTTCCTTAACCCCAATGGCGGCCATAGCCACTGGCAATGGCAAAACTTTTCCTCAATGTGTGAGCAAATAAAATATGTTTAGTGCACAGGCGCAAAACTGCAACTGCCAGCCGTGTTGACGTGTTGCATTGTCGTTTGTTTACACAACCACACAGCGTCAAGAGCAGGCAACAAAACTTTTCGACATGCTCGAAAAAAGCTGAACTCGAATTTAAATCCTTGCTTTAAAGATTGGCGAACATTTTCTCCCAAACCTGCAGTAAAATAAAAATGCGCTGTGTACTTTAAAAATGACCCCCACATCAGTTGAATATATATTGTTTCATTGAAGGCAAACTAAACAGGTTTCCTCTATAAACTAATTCACGTATGCTCTATACTTTATTATTCTCTGACTGACTCATCAATCCACTTTATGGTGGCTTCCTTCATACCATGCATAATAAACTAAAACAAAAGCAAAACGTTGCCTGCGACTCACGCGTTTCAAATAAAATGCTGCCAATAAAATGTCATAACGCGGGAACGTGTGTGTTTACATTTGTGAGTCAGTGTGTCTGTCGGAGCGTGTGTGTGTGTCTGTGTGCGTGTTGTCGTTTATGGTTGTTGCGATCACGTGCTGCAAAGTTTGTCGGGCCGACAGTACCCAATCCCTTTATGCGCTACACGCAGTGCGCTCCAACTGTAAAAATATCTAAACAAGGCAAATAGAATCAGAGCAAGGCAACAGCAACAGGAACGGGCCAATAAATGTGCAAGTCATACATATATATATATATATATGTATATATATATTTATATATCTCTGCACAAAACAAAAATGGAAGCAAACATGATTGCTGAAACTGCAAAGTACTTTAGTAAAATTCTTTTTTTTTGAAGTTAAAGCAGTTTATACAAGTCATTTGTTAAATAGAACATGTACTACATAGTTCGATATATAGAATTACCAGAGATATATTTTTCACTTATAGAGAGTATTTGCAATCATGTTTGCTAACAATACTTGCTCACCAATTGGCCTTAAACAAAACAGATGTAAGTTTTATTGGCAAATATATTCAGCTCTCATACGAAATTGCTTTCAAGTCCCTCTTTGAATAGGTGCTATGAAACTGATATCAAACTGACTATGATATTCATATATGCTGTGTTTTTATCAAGGCTGAATTGGACTTCGGTTTGTCCAATTTATTTTGTACTGTGAACCGAACTTCAAACCAAACCAGGTACTCAAAAACAACTGAAACGCAATCCAATACAAAATATATATATTTAAAAACAAATATATCGTTCTAAATAAAAACCTTTTGGGTTGACCTAGTCAAAAGGTATAAATAACTTTGGACGCAGGCATTGAATCTATCTAACCCTATTGGGTAGATGCCAATTTGGGCTAGATATCAAATATAGTCCGCATTTTGTATATACAAATATGTACGACTTGCAATTGTAATTGAAAACGCAAATTTTTTTTAAATTTTCAATTATGCATGTGATACTTAACCACTTTATCCAAAACCTTGGTAAAATGGTGCGTAACGCGAGCTTTATAAACCTTTCCTAAAGAAAGTTCATGATTCGAGCTACTGGGAATTGTTTCTAGATTTGCAGTTCTGATTGTTGTCCTTATTTGGTTGACTTTGGCAGCATTAAAAGCTTATACAATATTTGCGCCAATTTGACATTGATTAATTAAAATATTTGGGAATTCTGCAAATTATTTCATTTATGGAAGTCAAACAATTTTGTTTAGTTTTGTTTAATTACATTCAAATAACTGCAAATATGAAAATTGATTGCACAACATTTAAATAATCTTTTTTAATGAATCACAATTAAATGTTGCCCAACAATTTACAAAATGCATGTCTGTCTGAGGCCAGGCTCGGCAACTGACCAGAAAATGTTTACAAAACGCCGCTCACAAATATAATTAAGCGACCAGCACATAAGCAAACATTGGCAAACAATGAACAAATCGAGTGGAGGGCGTGGCTGGGCTGAATTGTTGTGTAAATGTGCTAGGTGGACGTTTGTTTGGTGCACATTACGTATACGACGCGTGTTGCGTCAGAAAATAAAGCAGAGCTTGCAAATTGCAATGTTAAGTGCGTCAACATCGGCCACGAACATTATCCAACCCCACACTTCACACCAAACCGTGGCATAATGACACCAACAAATCGACGACAAATGTGCTGGCAGTTACACAATTCCCGCCCGTTTCGCCCCCGGCCAACGGGCGGACTGCAATAACAAATATTGGTCGCTGGCAAAGTGCTGGCGCATTTTCAATTCGGTTGCGATATGGGGTTTTTGTTGATATCTATCAGATACTTGCAGCATTGCTAGTATTATTTGTGCTCGAACTATTTGTCATGTGACTTTCCTGCTGTTATTTAGCCAGTGAAATGCATTCCGAAGTGCTTGATCATTACTTGACAAAGTAATTGAAATGATTTGTCCGCGACTTACGTTTGTGTTTCTCTGGAGATCGGACGTGAAAATTGCAGTCTCGTGTGTGTGTGCGCGTTAGTGCACCGCTGGCAGCAGGCATAAACCAAGAAAGTGACAGTGACACTGTATAAAGCCCGCCCCAGGGCAATCCATACAAATCCCGCTTATAGTGGGTAAACTATACGCAACTGCTGCCTCTGGCAGCCGGAGTGTTATACAAATTAACAATATTTTAACAAAAAAAAATTACCGCGTGCAGTGCGTGAGAACAAGTTCTTGCAAAACTTAAGCTGCGCTCAGCTGATCGCAACTCAAGTGCGTGTGTGTGTGCGCGAGTGCAGCAAAGCTTTCGCGAGAGAGCTTTCAGCTTGCAGCTGCACTGATAGTGCTGGCAAAACAGTCACTGCAGTGACAGTGCTGACACTAAAGTCACAATTTGTGATCAATCACTTGTTACAAAAATACGGGTTATTTTGTAATTAAGTGTAAAAAACTTGTTTTGTTTTTATTTTTTATTCTTTTTTCTCCCTGTGGGGAAAAAATTATAACAAAGTAAAGAACAATGGCTACAAACAACCGACCCCAAAATAACGAAGAAATTCATTCGCCAATCTACCCGCTGCCGAACAGCTCAATAATATCCCCTACAAATATAGCCGCTAATGTCGATCGCCTCGACGGAAGCAGGCCACTGGAAGATTTTTACCAATATTACAACAACGTGCTCGCCAGTAGTGCAAACCGGAACGGCGCCTCCACCTCGCTGTCAGCCGGTACCCAGCAATGCTCGACTTGGCAACCGCAACAGCACGGCACTGTCAGCACAACGACAGCAACAACCACCACAACCACAGCGTCATCCAGCAGCGGCTGCAGGACATCTGCCTCAACAGGCACAAGCCGCGCCGCTTTAGAGCCCATCGGGACCCGCCCCAAAGCCGCCAATCCGACCTTGCAGTCCACCCCTTATGGCACCCAGGCAGCTGGTTCTTGTGTCACAAACCCCCCTCTGCCTCCCTTAAAGAACGCAGGTGCTACGCTAGCCTTCGAAGAGCCACTGGTAGATTGGCAAACGGTTTCCGCAAAAAAACGGCGTGGGACTACATTATTATCCGAAGGCGTAAAAAAAGGGAAGCAACTAAATAACCGCAACACCAGCCGCGCTGGAGCTAAGCCCGCAACTCCCAGTACCGCTTCGGCAATTAGCAACAGATATGCCTCCCTTGAGCCTCAGGAAGACGCCTCTGTAATCGATGACGGCGAGATGGACACTGCCGACGAAGCGCCTCCAGTCACAGACCAACAACAATCAGCGAAAAAGATCTCCAAACCCAGGCCGATAACAGTCCCTGGAGTCAGCGATATTGTCGCAATGGAGCGAACCATAGATCAGGCAGTGGGCGCAGACGCCTATGAATTCAAGGTCTCTCCCTCTGGCTATCTAAGAATTTACGCCAAAGATGCCGACACCCACAGAGCAATTGTCCGCAAGCTCACTGAAGTGAGAGTGCAATTTACCCACTTCTGCCTAAAGGAAGACAGACCATACCGCGTTGTGGTTAAAAATCTGGCCGCTTCCACTCCCAGAAGCCAGATTGAAGCTGCCTTTACATCGCACGGCCATATTGTGACGAACCTTTACAACCCGGGCGCCAGACAGCCAACAAGTGATGCAGACTCCACCAACGACTTTCCAAGTCGCAACTTCTGGTTTGTCGATCTCAAGCAGTCTCTTAACAACAGGGAAGCGCTGCGGCTCAACAAGGTTGGCCGCCAACGGGTCACTATTGAGCTTCCGAGGAAGAACAATAGTATAAGGCAGTGTTTCCGCTGCTTCGAGTTCGACCACACCAAAAACTACTGTCCTCAAACAGCCCAAGTGTGGTAGGTGCGGTCAGTCCCATTGGACAAACTCCGAGCAGTGCCAGGCCAAAACAGTGGCAGACCTGCGATGCTCCAACTGCGAGGGAAACCATGCTTGCTTCCTATAAAGGATGCAAAAGCTATCAGGTGAGACTAATGCCAGGCAGCCGGCCATCAATGTCTCCCCTCCTACACGATATAGCCATCCTCAAATACACGAAGAACCACTCAGCAGTTCGTACCTTCCCGAATGTGCAACAGGGCCTGTCGTATGCTGATGCGCTACGGCCAGGCCATCATGTACAAGTCCGCCAACCCCCAGCGCGCACTCTTCAGCCCACCGTCAATCCAATGCAGCTCCAACAACCACTGCAAGGACCTCAGGAGCAAGACGCTTCCCTTGGAGGCATCCTTCAAAACCTCCAGCAGTCCATTGCAGCACTGAATGCCGCAGTTGCAACCATTCTGGTTTAGCATTAAGAGCTAAAGGATGCGCAAGGTTCCCGCAGCTTAGATTCCCAAAAAGCCGCAATAATGGCTACCCAGTTACGTCTCGGATCGTGGAACGCTCGTGGCATCCTCCAAAATGCTAACGAGCTCAAGCTTTTTCTGAAAAAGCATGATGTAGACATCATGCTCATCTCAGAAACACATCTGCACACAAACTTGTACCTAACAATGGAGGGGTACGTCTGCTACCGTGCGGATCACCCTACAGGACGAGCCAGAGGTGGTGCTGTAGTGCTGGCAAAGCAGGATTTAGCACACTACCATCTACACACAGTGACCTCCAGCGACACACAGCTGGCTGCTATCATGGTGGAGACTCCCTTGGGCGAAATCCTCGTTGCGGCAGCATACCTACCACCAAACATCCCCTGGAACCGAGCGGAATTTGATTCCCTGTTTGGCCAGCTTGGCCCCAAATTCATCGTTGGAGGCGACTTCAACGCTAAGCACAGACTGTGGGGAAACTACAGAGCTGACAGCAGAGGCACTGCGCTCCATGAGGCGCTCACTCCCTGCTCAGCCCAGGTACTGGCCACCGGTAGACCTACCCACTTTCCGTACAACCGGCAAAGTACGCCTTCCTGTATCGACTTTTTTATATTCAAGGGCATCCCCAACAGCGTACTATCGGTTCGCGAAGAGTATGATCTATCTTCCGACCATCTGCCACTCCTCACAACGATCAACACGGCTGCACAAAGGATCCCAAAAAAGCGCAGGCTTGTCCTCCCTGGGTCGAACATCCAACGATTTAAGGCCGAACTAAATAGCTTGATCAACCTAAACACGCAGATTCTGTCAGTTGAGGACGTCGACGCTGCAGTACAAACCCTGTTGGACCAAGTACATGCCGCAGCCGCCAACGCTGCGCCCGCACATATCTACTCAGCCCCTACAAGCCAGCGGCCAAGGACGTTTTCCCCCATATTGGAAGGTCTTCTCGCCCTAAAAAAGCGACTGAGGAGGGAGTATGTCCGTACCCAGGACCCCACGATTGACAGGATCTATCGTCGTATTGCTAACAGGGTCAGGAAGGAGCTGATTATCTCGAAAAGAAATGCCACAGACACCATGCTGGAGGAAGCAACGGCAGACGAGAGCTCCAAATTCGCGCTGTGGAAACTTAGCAGTCGATACAAGCGGCAAGCTGCGCCAAAGTTCCCCGTTCGACTTCCCGATGACACCTGGGCCAGATCACCAATGGACAGAGCCGAAGCCTTTGCCTGCAACTTGGAGGAGCGCTTCAAGCCGTTTGAGACCGCATCGCATGGAAGGATACAGCGAGTCGCGCAAATCCTGGAGGCGCCACTCCAAATGTCACTCCCTGTATCGCCAATCACCTTCCAAGAAGTAGAGCAGGAGATGAAGAGATTAAAAAGCAGCAAAGCCCCTGGGGAAGATCGGTTGGACAACCAGACAATCAAGCTACTGCCATACAAGGCGGTGCTTTTTCTCGTCGCCATTTTTAATGCAGCTCTTCGGCTAGGTTACTTTCCAGTGGCTTGGAAGAAGGCACATATAATCATGTTGCACAAGAGCGGAAAGCCCCCTAATCAACTGGGATCCTATCGCCCCATCAGCCTCCTGCCTGCCTTTGGTAAGATTCTGGAAAGGTGCATCCTCAGAAGGGTCCTGGATACCCCGGAAATAAAACGCTTGATCCCGAAGTTCCAGTTTGGGTTTCGACTCAAACACGGTACCCCTGAGCAACTACATCGGGTCACAAATTATATTTTGGACGGCTTTCACAGGAAAGAGTATGTGGTGGCAGCATACCTCGACATCCAAGAAGCCTTCGACCGGGTGTGGCACGCAGGACTCCTCTCCAAGATAAAGGACAAATTGAATCCGCAGCTATTTAGCACCATTGCGAGCTTCCTAACTGAGAGAACCTTTCAAGTGGTGCAGGATGGAGTAGCCTCTCAAACCAAACGCATAAAAGCGGGCGTTCCACAAGGCAGCGTCTTGGGTCCCACGCTATATAGCCTGTTTACACATGACATGCCCACAGCAAATGCAAGCAGACGGAATGATCGGCAGGACCTGCTGGTGGCCACGTTTGCTGACGACACGGCAATCCTTGCAAAAAAACAAATGTGTGTACGTGGCAACTGACCTCTTGCAGGAATACCTCAAGCGATTTGAAAACTGGGCTTGTAGATGGAACATCGCAGTGAACCCTGGAAAGTGCGCCACGGTTACCCACACTCTACGCAAGGACTCATGCCCCGGACTTTTTCTTCATGGTGAGCTTCTAGAGCAATATCGTCAACACAAGTACCTAGGTGTCACT